>NC_141036.1:23490000-23790000 GCF_052040795.2 Danio rerio | reverse complement strand
TAGTGTTAACTAAGTTTTAATTAGTGTATATATATATATATATATATATATATATATATATATATATATATATATATATATATATATATATATATATACACACACACACACACACACACACACACACATATATTAGACATTAGGGGTGTCAAAATTAATCGTTTCTTCAATGCACTGCGATGCAGATGCGGAAAATTCGTATCGGTTCAGTAATAATCATAACCGGTTATTACTGACGTCATTTACCTCATATGCGCTCTGTCGCGAGGGAGAAGAACGCGAGTATTTACAACGCTCTAACTACTCATGAACTGTGCACAATTTCACTGTGTGTGTTTGAGAATGAAAGTAGCCTACTCCATTTCTCTGTCTCTCTCTCTCTCTCTCTCTCTCTCGCTCGCTCGCTCTCGCTCTGTATCTGTCTCTTTATCTCTCTCTCTCTCTCACACACACACAGTGGCTCATTTGACCTGCTGGCATGGCTTTTCTTCTCCTCTCGGCTGTTTTACAGCGTTACTTTTGGATACAGAAACGAGCGCATTTCTGCAGAGTTTTCTCCACCGTGTCTATCATAGATCAACTGTGAGATCGTCGCTGCCGCCTGCCACTTATCATTCATCTGATGAGCGCAGCGCGCAAGAGCCAATCGCAACCGTTTTTGTTGAGGGTGTAACCAATCAAAGGGGTGTAAGAGAACTAGACAAGGATCGGAAATTGAACTGGATATTTATATTTGTTTATATTATTTGCTAAATGCTTGTTTTTTTGAAAGTTACAGTTTATATATCTGACTGTTTGTATTAAATGACACAATTGTATTACAAATAATAGCCTATATAAATATTTACATTTACATTTACATTTAGTCATTTAGCAGACGCTTTTATCCAAAGCGACTTACAAATGAGGACAAGGAAGCAATTTACACAACTAAGAGCAACAATGAATAAGTACTAAAGGCAAGTTTCAGGTCTGTAAAGTCTAAGAAGGGAAGTGTTAGTAGTTTTTTTTTTTTTGTACAGTTAGTGTGATATTCAAAGAGTATAAATATATTCATACATTTTAATACAAAAGCTGCTGCTGTGAAGAAAATAAAAAAGCATCGTCAATGCACCGTGATGCACCGAAATATCGAATTGAATCGAATCGATGGCATGATAATCGTAACCGAACCGAACCGTGAGACTAGTGTAGGTTCACAGCTCTATTAGACATGTTAATAAGCTGATTATTCAAAACCAGTCTACATTACATAATGTAGCTAATGAGAACATGCCAATTTTTAACAATTAGCATATTATATATCATTGTACCAAGTTACGAGTTGCTAAGCAAATTAAATCAAAATTACCTATTTTAACAGGACACAAACAGTGTCATGCTGAAATTGCGGCCATTATAAACAACAAAGCTGAAAGCATGGCACTGAAGTATATTGGGGGCTGAATTATCCCACCAGCAAGAGACTGCACTGCACAGATGTGCTCTTTTTCCACATGAGATGCTGTAAAGCTCCATCTGATCTCCTGCCAAAACCCTGATGCTTCATCCTCCATCAGACAGTGCCAGGCAAACTGAGCACGCTCACATTTACAAACGTACTGGCATTAGTCTTGGCACTCGGTGCAAATGTAGAATATTGAGAAACAGCTCCTCAGTGAACTGTGAAGATAACTTCTAGTCTTTTAGATGGTGTGCAGGTGGCCATAGTGGGTGTTGGATTTTAGTTAGAAATCACTTTGGTAGTCAAGCAAATACTCCTAACAACACAAGATTCCAACGACAACATTTACATATACCACAGACAATCAAACCAAATGGACAGGTTTATAATCTAATGAATAAATATTAAAAGTCATTAACACTATTAAGGTCCTTTCACACAAATGAGTGAAATGGTGTAGTGCGTTGACAAATGGCCCTCCTGGATTCACAACAACCTGAGTTTGATTCCCGCCTTGAGGTCCTATGCTGATCCTTCCCCTCTCTCCTCTCCCTACGCTTTCCTGTTTATACTCTCTACTGCCTTATCAATTAAAGGTGAAAAAAGGTTGTGCAGTGAATGCGGTGTAACTTAATGCTGAATATACTTACTGCTACATTTGTGAATAATGTTTGTTTCACATTAAAGGTCTCTAAGCCCTGATCCTGACAGGCCTAACTAATGTCTTAAATTGTTTTTAAATTTGTATTTCTCTCAAACATTGAATTAAATTTGTCAAATCTTCAAAAACATCTCCACTTGTGCTAAACAAAAACAAGAACATAACAGTAAAAATGACAGTAATTAATGTCACAAACACAAAATTCCATTTTATTTTGTTTTTAGTAAATTCAAATGCGACCTTGAAAAGTGTAACTATGGCAATGTCCGCCCCATGACAGCTTCACGAACATCGGATGCACTGCACAAAATATTTCCCCTCTGAGAGAAAGTGGTTGCCAATGCATCTTGTGTGAAAGGACCTTTAGATGCTGACTGACTGATGTTCACAGGGCTAACATTCATGTCAACTATGTTTGCTAGCTATTTTAATTTCTAGATCTGAGGTAAACAATCTCCTGGTGCTAGCAGTATGAAACAAATGTCATTCATTCGTTCATTAATTTTCTTTCGGCTTAGTCTCTGTTTTAGAGGTCGCCACAGCGGAATGAACCACCAACTATTACGGCATACGTTTTACTCTGTGCATGGCCAATTCTACCCCTTAGCCCTTTACCATTACCCCTACCTCTAATTTTGCACATTCCCAAGAAGGGCTAGGGGTGTTCCAATTCTATTTATTTTGAAGGCGTAGGGCTATGGAGACGGGCTAGATAGCCCTTAATCAGAGATTTTCCAGGACCACAATCAAAACCAAGGCGTAAGGCGTCGTTTTTTATCATTATTATGAATTTTTACAACAAACAAGCACATGTTTTAATACACTCATAACCACGTTTGTGTTTTACCATCATGCTTTTAGAAAAAGTTGCTAAAATAAAAACATACACAGCATACTTTCACATCTGTCACTCGATGAGACTTGAATACCCTGTCAGAAAAGTCTGGTGACCAGAATGAGGTTTTTACAGAGTCTGCTGTAATGTTAATGTTGTTTATGTGTGTTTACATAGATGAATATGGCCACGGTGTAAATGCACAGTACAGATATGATTATACATTATATCATTATGAGAACATGATATTGTTGCCTTCAGTGTTTTCCTGAAGATAAATACCAAAAAATACTGCAACTGGAATAACTCCAGTAGTCCCCATCGTTGATCTCATATGAAGCCAGAGATCGCGATGACATATGATGATGTGTGCAGGCGATGTAATGGTGTCCCATTTCTTAGGGGTAAAATTTGAAGCCCTCCCCCTTCACACTCTGTTTCAAAGGCCAAGGGGCAAGGGTAGGGGTAAAAGGCATGTGATCAGCAGAGGACAAAGAAAGATGAGACCCCCCTGTCCCCTTTCATTTAAGAAAAAAATAAACAAAAAATAGAGTGCACGTGGTCATGACATGCAAATGTGAGAGCAAATGTGAAAACTTTGGATTTACTCAAATTACAGGGGTCGCCCCATTGAGCACAGAAAATACAGAAATCTATATTTACCTGTATACGGAAGAATCAAATGCCTGGGGTAAAAACTAGAATTGTCATTGGGCATTAATGCCATATTGTGTGTAATTAAAACATGGTGAAAGATGTATGTGATGCACCTAAAAATATGACATCAACCAAATTCTTACTAAATTCCAATAAATGTGATATTTTTTTTCATCAATATAAGAGGGGGAAAAGTGGTTTTGATTAAACACCATGAAGTATTGTGAGACACTTCTTTCTAATTTACAGTTTTTTAATTGCATCTAGTGCCTTAACCGCTTCCGACCAGCATCCATTCTACAGCTCCTCCCTTCCTCATAAATGCCCTGACTTGAATTAAGACTGTTTGAAAACCACATGCCCTCCCTTTCTTCAGCTGACGTGATCCTGCCAAACACTGACTCATTAGAGCTGACAGGAAAGACAACAATATCCGAGCTGGGGAAAACCTTCTTTTTCGACAGACAGCAAGCGGATGTTAGCTTAAAATGCTTGTTTTTTTTTATCTAGAAAGATCAGATCTCTGCAGAGAGCTGCTGTGGATGGCTACTACAAGCCATGCGTATCTGAGAGAAGAGAATGTCATTCTGGCTTTCAGAGCAAGACTGTGTATGAGCAGCAGAAATCTTCCTCCGGCAAGAACGCAAACAGGGCAGCTCAGTCCCAGCGGACCCTCAGAGGCCCGGCAGGAAAATTCTGCTCATACAGAAGACTTCTTGTGTCAGCTGGGAGACTGAGGGCCTGACCCAATAAAACTAATGCCTTGCAAAAATACAATGGCAGCAGCAGATACTTTAGAACTGCACAACCTTGACGTTGTAGTTGAACTCCAAATTTTTTCAAGACAAATTCATTGAGTGTTACGACATGTTATAGGGTGGATCAATACTACAGTTCTGGCTGCAGCACAACTTGAAGCTCTTGTACTTTGGAAGTGATATTAAATCGATACTTTGAGTGGAAAAAAAGCACCTCACATGACTGATGAGATGAAACAGAACATCAGCAGCATGACATAAAACCTTGCCATTGCAAAACCTTTTTTGACTTCATGCATTTCAAAACAAGATGTTTCAACATTATTTTCTAAAGCATTGTGACTTGCAACACAATGAACATTAAGCAGAACATGAACAAAGTTCTCAGAGTTCTGAAAGACAGAAAGAGTAAAAAAGAGACAGCACTGATGAATTTAAAGGGCACCTATGGTGAAAAATCTATTTTCAAGTTATTTGGACAAACATATGTGTATAAATAGTGTATAGACCATCATATTGGGGTGATATAAATACATCCAGTCCTTTTTTTTTTCAATTTAACAACATAAAAACGGTGGACCAATTAGATCGGTTTTCAGACCGATCGCAACTTTACGTAGGAGTGCGATCTCCCCGCCCACCGAATTGATTGACAGCTGCGCGCATTAACATGTTCCGGTAGTCACGTGTATATGTCAAGAAGACCAGACATACACAAAGCAACCGGGAAAAAAAGGTCTGTTCAGTTCGCTAGGATCAGCAATCATCATCAAATGTGATTAAGAGTAAGTTTCAGATGTTTAAAGTGTTTTAAAACAGTGCACGTGTGTAATTAATTACAGCGATTTACCTCAGCTTTACTTCATCAGCACAGCCTCATGTCAGAACAATTACTGTATAAAAGAAGACGCTTCAATCCTGGTTTGTGGACATTAAATCAGGTTTATTTTGTACAATATCATAACAGATATCCACACAGCAGTGGAGATTAGCCTGTATCCTGTCATATTTGAGTGCAAAAACAGTGCAAAGCTAAGCGCGCTCTGTCTGTCTGCCTGTCTGTGTGTGTCAGCTGTGGTGTGCGTGTGTATCTGTGTGTGTGTCAGCTGCGGTGTGCGTGTTTGTGTGCGTGTGCGCGTGTGAACTTTGTAACGATATTGCATGTGACTCATCAATGCAACTTCACAACAAATACTGATTAGTAAAGCTCTTACTGTAGTATTTCTCACAAACGCTACGTGAGACCTTCTTTCTTAAGGTCTGTCTATTGTCTGACACAGCCGAGGGAGGAGATTAAAGCACGCGGGAAGGCACGTAGAAACAGTAGGCGGGGAAGACTCGTCTTAAAGGCGCAGTACGACAAAACCACCCCCTGGTGGAAATATGTATAAAACAGCATCTTGTAAAAGGTATAATGAAAAATCTGATGGGTGTTTTGAGCTGAAACTTTATATACACATTCTAGAGACGCAAAAGACTTATATTAAATCTGAAAAATGGGTTAACCTAGGTGCCCTTTAACATCACTATGTTGTTTCCTTTGCTTTATTGTAAATGTATTCAAATAGACTCGGAATATATAAAATAGAGCTGCACAATAACAGGCACAAATGCAGTTTCACAAGATGGTAGAGCTGGGCGGTAAAATCAGTATCAACATTTAATGACTGAACACCATTGTCAATATCGATAAAAAAAAAAGATTCAGTATAAAGTTTTGGTATGAAGGCTACAGTTTTATTAAAATGTGGCTGAAGAGCACGTGCCTTGGAAGTAATGCCAATAAGCTTGGGGTGTAAGTTTGTCATTTCCAAAGGCACGCAACTTGCACGTAGCGCATATGGCGCATCACACACGTTGTGTAGGTGGCCCGCACAGATTTTTCAGCCGCATCTAGTTAAAAAAACATCTGAACTTTTCTGAATGCCCCAAGAGCACCGCAATTCATGCAAGTAGAACTAAGCAATCTGCTTCACACTACGTATGGTATATACACATTTCAGTAATAACGGCAGACTAATTACCTTAGGCAAATATTGCATCGGTTTTTACTTTTGTCCATAAACTTGAAATGGAGCTGAATGGTTTGTTTGGTTGGTTTGAATGGAAAACAACGATTTGTCTGTTTGTCATCCTCTGATAAAGTGGCTTATGGTGATCCAGTTACAAGAGACACCAGGGGAGCGCGAGGGCAAAGTCCATTGTAAATAGTAAAGGGAACATGATTTCGTGACAATGTTTTTTTTTTGCAAACTCGCTCAGCCCTACAAGAAGTTCATTTCAAGTCCAAATGTCAAAAAATTTGTGGATGAAGTAAAAATATTGTTTTAAACTTTAGAACAAATAAGTCAAAATTGTGTTTTAAAGTGTTAAAGTGTTTTAAAACAAGCTAAATTATCAGCCAGTGGCGTAAGTAAAATAACCTTATTTTTTGCTTTGATATGTAGATATTTGGACTAGAAACAAGACAAAAATTCTAATAAGAAAAACTTGTTTTGTTGTTGCATAAATCATATAAATCCTGTATAAATACATTAATTAAGTACAATTCTGTAGCTCCTGGTCTAATCCAGACTCAACATTGCATATCTTGCAATGCAACTATTGCGGATATGTGCATTGCAATATCGATTCAGAAACGATATATTGTGCAGCTCTAATATAAAATATTGTCACTGTAATATGTTTCAGATTCGAAATACTGTGAATTTTAAAGGACTTCTATCTGTTTAGATACCTGTTGATAGTGGTTTTATTTTTATTTATTCAAAGTTTGCTTTATTTTTCCTAGAGTTGGGATCCCACTTTGAGCCAAACGCCAAATTCTCTTGACTTTTCCTTGACTTTCACTGACTAAAATGAACAGAGAGTTGGAAAGCTGTTGTGTTGAGCACTAAGCAGACACAAAACAGCCAGACATTGTTTTATTAGATGCAGCCTGGAGACTGCATCTGATCTAAGCGATTGCTGGCTGACAAGCAGGAAAAGAACAAAAGGGCTAAAAAAAAAAAGCCTAACAGCAAGACGTCATTTAAAAAACACTATAGAAAATTTACATTGTGATAAATGGTAAGTAAAATTTTAAATGACAAACACCCTGATATTCTATGACTTGATATTCCAGGAAAAAATATATAATATCATTCCATTTAATCTCTTTTTATGTTGTAATTTTCAAGTTGGTTCTGTTATCATTTACTCATCCTCAAATACATTTTTCCATAAAAAACTATGGTAAAACATTGAAATGTGAAAACAAAAATACCTGTTAATAGTTGTTATATTTGTCTAAAATACTTTATTTCACTGTTTAATTAAAATTAATTTTCCTGCATAAAGAATTAAAAGGTGGACATTCATTCATTCATCTTCCTTTGGCTTAGTCTCTATTTCAGAGGTCACCAGAGAGGAATAATCCAACTATTCTGGGCTGGCATATGTTTTATGCAGTGGATGACCTTCCAGCCACAACCCATTACTGGGAAACACCCATACACTCTGTCTCTTTCTCTCTCTCTCTCTATCTCTCTCTCACACACACACACACACACAAACACCCACGCACATTCACTATGACTACATACTACATCAATTTAGTTAATCCAATTACCCTATAGCGCATGTCTTTGAACTATGGAGGAAACCAGAGCACCTGAAGAAAACCCGCACAAACATGGGGAAAACATGCAAACTTCACACAGAAATGCCAACTGGCCCAGCCGGCATTTTAACCAGCAACCTTGTTGCTGTTAAAAAGTGGTCACCTCCGTCAAATTTAGTACCACCATACACCTTTTGACAAAAATGAGACAGGATGTCATGGCTAGAGACAGATCACAAATGATGCTTAAGCCCTGATCATGGATTTAATTACATTTGAAAGTTAACATTTTTATACAAGACACTATTTTACTTGAAAACATAAGAATAATGTAAATGTGCTTGTTTTGTGTTGCAAACATCATGTTTAGGACACCACCTCTACTTTGTTCTGAGACAGGAAAAACCATACGCTGTAAAAGATATGGACGTAGTATTTGTGACATGACCCACAAGTTTCTGAAACGTGCAAATAAAGTTACAAGTAGTATTATGTTTTTCTTCTTCTTTTTTATTATTTTATAACCTATTTTAACACATTTTATTATTTGTTTATAATTTCTTATACTCGTTTCTTTTTTCTGTTTATGTAAAGCACTTTGAATTGAAACTTGCCTTATCTTGCCTACGCATGGCCAATCGGCACCATTATGTTTGTGCGTCATTGCACCTACTGGGGGTGACCAAATAAGGGTAAAGAGGCGGAGTGTGAGCAGAGCTACAGATGCCTGCTAGCATATTGTTTAGACTGGCTTTTCTTTAAAAGAAACATTTAGTACTTTATTACCTGCAACTCGTTTGTGTTCTGACCACTTGTGCTTGGTCGTGTATATCAATAAAGTGTTTAGACTTTTAAAAACACTGTTGTAATACATTGAGCCACTAAGCATTGTTCTTATGACATTTTTCTACAGGAGGAAAATGCAAATAACTCCCAAATACTTTAAATATAGTCTGTGTTTTTAAATGCAAGGCTATTTATGAAATCCGGGCATAACACTATAACAACGTTTCAGATGACGATATGTCCGATATGTTTTATGGCCTACAGTTAATCAATCTGTCAGATTCTGGAGTGCATTACAGTTCAAAAGAAAATTATAATGAATAATCTTAAGTAAAACAAATACATTTATAGAAATGGTATATAAGTAGTAATTTTAATCACCTGGGAAATGGAGGCCACGTGAGGTTTGTGAGCACAATTAAGTGCACGCAGCATGCCATATTATCGGATATTTGTAGGAAATAATTCCAAAAGGCAATTGACCGTGTAAAGCCACAAAAAAACAAAACAAAAATATGATGTACAGTTGAAGTCGGAATTATTGGCCCACCTTTGAATTTCTTCTTTTTTTTAAATTTCCTAAATGATGTTTAACAGAGCAAGGACATATGTTTTTCTTCTGGAGAAAGTCTAATTTGTTTTATTTCGGCTAGAATAAAAACTGTTAAACTCCATTTTAAGGTCAAAATTATTAGCCCCTTATATTTTTATTCGATAGTCTACAGAACAAACCATTATTATACAATACTTGCCTAATTACCCTAACCTGCCTAGTTAACCTAATTAACCTAGTTAAGCCTTTAAATGTCACTTTAAGCTGTATAGAAGTGTCTTAAAAAATATCTAGTCAAATAATATTTAATGTCATCATGGCAAAGATAAAATAAATCAGTTATTAGAAATTAGTTATTAAAACTATTATGTGTAGAAATGTGTTGAAGAAATCTTCTCTCTGTTAAACAGAAATTGGGGAAAAAAATAAACAGGGAGGCTAATAATTCTGACTTTAACTGTACAGCATATGCAGAGTTTAGCGGCTAATCTTCCGGAATCAGCTGAGGCGAAGTGACTGCGACCAGCGAGACCTAGCTGTCACTCAAGTGACCATGCCCTTAATTATGCAGACTTAATATAACTCAATATAAATGAAACTAATGAGTTGTAAAAAAAAAACATCCCCCTCACAGTTGTCATGAAAGGTCATTTAGCTATGCATCACAACCATCTTTTGTACCAGGCTGTAAACATGTTTTTTTAGCCATAAAATTGGCCAATTTAGCATTGGAGTCAATGAACATCTGGAGTTCCTGGAGCCAGCCCCCAAAGCGAGTGGATGAATTGCAGTTTCAGTTACTTCCGTATTGGCTTCACGAAGGAGATCGGGATGTTGCCGCTTGGGGAAAACCCTGACTTATTTGTGACATATTCTCAGTAAAGTTCTACCTAAATTACTTTTTTTCTGTGTAACACAAAAACAATAAGGAAAAATGTCATAATGTTTTATGCCATACAACAAAAGCCAGTGGGGTTCAATGTTGTTTTTAAGGGTACGGACAAAATCAGAACCATTCTTCAAAAACAACTGTTTTGTCTGCACTCCAAGTATTGCTATATATTTCACTTCTACAACCTTAAACTGTATTTTAAAACATTTTGGTTCAACTCACAGCTATTGGTTGTTGAAACTGGTAGTGCTGCAGTGCCACATGAATTACACGCTTTAAATAATAAGGGATTAGTGGTTCTCTCATAAACAACTCATTAATTCCCTAACTAGAAACCCACATCAAGCATCAATAAAACACCACTTCTGCCATTAATGATATTCATGCACGGGAAAATGCAAAAGAGGTGAACCAGGACACCAAAGGTTCACCTAATTTATGCCATGTAGGATGGCTAATTATCACATTGTGTTAACACTTTTCCTCACAAGCAAAGCAATGACAGCTAGCCAAACTTTAGCTATTTATTTTCTGTGTAGGCGTCTTTGTTTAACAGGGCTGGTGTCTGATTCTTTCGCACAAATAAAGTGCATGTAGCGAGAATACCAATAAAAGGTTTGCATTTTGTTACTGAAAAGGAAAGAGGCTGGACAACAAAGGCAAAACGGGCTCATGTTTCATTTGTACTCTGGATAAATGTTTGCCTGCCAGAAATACTGGGTCTAATGTACGATAATTTAGATTGGTTACAGCGTGAATTAGCCATTAATGAAGCTAAGAGCTTCCTATACACCCCATCCAAATAACAGACGAACTCTGATGCCAGTGGCGTAGCGCAAAATGCGGAGGCCCCCCTGCAGGGATCACCGACGGGGCCCCCAGTTGAAGGCGGGGGTGGGGGGGTATACACATAGATATACACATATACACATATGACTATGATCGGGAGTTTTCCTGGATGTTAGTATGCATTTTTTTTAATGATGAAAATTTTTATTTGACATCACTTTTCTACATTGATGGATCACTTATCGCACGGGCATTCCTGACAAAAAGCTTGTGTTTGTGTGTATGGAAATGTACTATTCACTCTCCCTGTTAAATTTGATCTAATCGTGTGCTGAAATACAGCTCCTCTCCTGCTTTCACTGCTCATACTGACGGAGGAAGCGATTTGTTTGTGAATGAATCTCCGTTATGAACGACTCGTTCACTATAGCCGACAATAATACAAGTTTCTGGCACCACAGTATCTCTTTGTCATATTTCTTTGGCATTGTTTGCTGATTTATTCAACAAACCTAGCATAAACCGAGTGTTTAGTGCGAGTTAGTGCTACTTTGCCTTATGGTGAATGCAGTAAGTGACTATAGCTATTATCATCAATAACATTACCTGTTTAGCACAAATTTCAAAACATACAAAAACGTAAAAAACTTAATCCTATGAAATGTTCTGCCTTTGTGCTTTGTTTTCTTTGTTTTCTCGTTACTACACTCGTAGACGGCCCTTAAGTCGAGCATCTTCACGTAATAACACTGTCTTGACTACTGCGGTTGAATGACATTTGTCCTGGGAGCACTGTACCAATGTGGCGGCACTATAGACGCATGCTCAGGGTCCCTATGCGATATCTAGTGTATATATCTATGTCACAAATTGAGGAGCGAGGAAAGGAGGCGGAGTGGCGTGACAACGCGGGGAATCCTTCACAAACTGAGGAGCGATCACAAACCGAAAGTGGCGAGAGCGTCAAAGTAGCCAGAAGTTATTCATTTTTTAACGAGAACCGGCGGCGAGAAACAGCGGCGCGTCTTCATTGGCTATGACGCGGTTCGGCGGCAAGCAATCAGAATGAAGTAGTCCACCGCCTGAGCGGAGTTCAGAGAACACAGACCTGTAAACTTTGGTTCCGACCACAGTTGTTCCCAAGAGTTTGATTATTGCGGTTCCTGGAGTTTCAATTATTAAAAATCGCGACGACGTGGGGCCCCCTAATCACGCGGGGCCCCCCCGCGGTGCGTGCCCTGCGGGCCCGTCCGCTACGCCACTGTCTGATGCTCCAAACAAGGTAAAAGCCATAACGTGCAGTAATCTGGAGCGAAGCACTCTAGAAAATGACAAAATATATCAAATTCCAGCCTTATTGCACTTACAAACTCCAGCACATCCAGAGATGCTCAGATGAAAGCAAAAGCAATTCATCTTTTAATCAGCGTCCATTTGATAAAACCCAACTACTGCTCAAATTGCATATAGCTCCACTTTAGACTGCAGGCTTGAGCAGAAGGAAAGCCTTGTATCTTCAGCTTGGTGTAGACTAGGCACGGGACGATAACTGGTTTCAAGGTTTACCATGGTTTGGAAAAATCAAGGTTTTAAAACCGCAAAACTTTTCTGTTATACTGCTCCAAAGGTGTATGTAAGATTTTTTCTTTAATGTTTTTTATGTTTTGTATGTTATGTATGGAGCCAGATTAGTCTCTATGGGGAGCCAACTAAAGATCATACATTCACAGCACAATTCACATATACCAAATCTAATTTGTAAAGTCAAAACACAATATGTGACTTTACAAGTAAAAATCATAAATATTTCCCCCAAATGAATTGGATTTGGACATTTATAAATTGTGTTTTGAATTTACAACTTGGATTTGCGTATTTAGGAATTGTGTTTTGAATTTACGCATTGGATTTGCACATTTATGAATTGTGTTTGGAATTTACGGTTGTGTTTAATAAAATTTATTTATTACATTTTGTAAATGTGAATTGTGAATTGTAAATGCATTATATTTGAGACTGACCTGGCTCCATAGACATGTTAACTGTTCCAAACTATTTTAATTGTTTCAAAAAAAAAAATATATTGCATTTAATGAGGGAAAAAGGTTGTTTTTTTTACCCAGACATTTTAGAGCAGTAATCACAATAACGTGATACCAAAAAAAAAAAAAAGTGACAGTTTTATCAAAGGTTATCTTACCGTCAGAAACATATACCGGCCCATGCCTAGTGTAGACATATGCAATATTTAATAATTCAATATATCGTGATAATAAACATGCACAACACTGATATTGTAGAAACTTTAAAATACAGTGAAGAATATTATTCTAATATTATAATTATTATTCAAGCTTTAAGAGTGCCTTTTATCAATACTTAATTGATAAATATACCGGTTGTTATATTTTATTACATTATTACAGTATATTATATTATATTATATTATATTATGCACCAAATGCAATTATAACTAGGTGAATTATTTTTAAATATTATTTCAAATATTAATTTCACGTTACTCTGGCCTACGACATTGAAAATTCCCAAAGCATTTATAGGTCTTTTGTTAATTGACTCTGTAGATTAAGGCTTCATTTGTTAGCATCAGTTCATTTAAAGTCAGTGTAATGAAAACTAATGTACAAAAGCATTTAATCATGTGATGTTAACTTCTTAGTGAATGCCTAATAGGGCTGCACAATATATCATTTCAGCATCAATGTTGGAATGTGCGCATCTGCAATAGTCACATTGCAAAGATATGCAATGTTAAGTTTGGATCATAGTTTACCAGGAGCTACACAATTGTATTTATTTATTTACTGTATACAAGATTTACATGCATTATGCAACAAAAACATTTTTTTTTGTCTTCTTAGTTTCTATTCCAAATATCTACATTTCAAAGCAAAAACAAGATTATTTAATTTACTCCACTCACTGGCAGAAAAGTTAGCTTGTTTTAAGGAAAAACTCTTAATTTTCCCTTATTTCAACTGAATTTTGAAAACAAAACAATGTTTTTACTTGATCTAAGATTTTTTGTTAATTATTTGGACTAGAAATGCGATGCAATGCATTTTTTTGCATTGTGATTATTTATTTTCTGTACCTGAACACAATACCGCTATTCAACTATCTTGTGAAACTGTTTTTATTTCACAATATTTATCTCAGAAAAAAAAATCACAATATCAGTTTTATGCCAATATCGTGCAGCCCTAATACCTAATAATAACGCATTAAAAGTAAAAATTATTTTATAAAATAAGTTAAATAAAATAAGTTAATAACTTATTCAATTCAGTTGTAATTTTTAAATAAGGCTATTTCTTACTGCAGTGTTCATTTTTTTTAGTGTTTAGGTTCAGTTCAGTTTAGCTCAGTTCAGTGTGGTTCAAAATCACTACTGAGAGTCTAAACACTGAAGAGCGAATTCTTCCATGTGTAGCTCTACCGATCCCTACCCAAACAAGTTAAGAGGCGACAGTGGAGAGGGAAAAAAAAAACTTCACCGATTGGTGAAAGTGAAAAAAAAAAAAAACCTTGAGAGAAACTAGACTCAGTTGGGCATGACCATTTTAATTTCTCCGCTGCCCAAACGTCTTGTGCAGAGCTGCAGTCTCAGCTGCTATTTTACTAGCTAAATTTCAAGACACTTCTATACAGCTGAAAGTGATTTTTAAAGGCTTAACTAGGTTAATTAGTTTAGGTAGGTAGGTTAGAGTAATTAGGCAAGTTATTGTATAATGATGGTTTGTTCTGTAGACTATCAATAAAAAATGGCTTAAAAGGGCTAATAATTTTGTCCTTAAAATGGTGTTTAAAGAATTAATAACTGCTTTTGTTCTAGCCGAAATAAAACAAATAAGGCTTTCTCCAGAAGAAAAAACATTATCAGACATGCTGTAAAAATGTCCTCGCTCTGTTAAACATCATTTGAGAAATATTTAAAAGCAAAAAAATAAATAAATTCAAAGGGGGGCTAATAATTCTGACTTTAACTGTATATTAAATAAACCAATACACTTAGTATTTTTGTTTATACCTGTTTAAATTGGGGTTAATTAGATGATAATACTATTTATTATGATAAAAGCTTGCAACAAGACAGTTTGAGACCAGCAGAAGCCTAGCTGGATGTTTTTAATGAGGTATCTCAGAACAGACAGGGACCCTGGACTTTATCTCTCCACCAAAGGCCTCATTCCACAGGCAGCTGGGATGCAGATGTGCTTTGATCAGTTTCTATTTAAGGGCTGGGATTTATTTATTTTTTTTAGACCACGGCCATTTTTGACCTTTTACTTACAGGTATTTTAAAGTGGCAAGCAGGAAAAAAGTGGAGGAACATGTTGCAGCTCTTTGTAATCTTTAATATTTATAAGACAGGGGAGCCAATTAGTAATGACCCTCTAAGCTTGACAACTCATCCATCTCTGCAAACTGGCTCCAGTCTTCAGATTTTCTGACCTTTTCTGCTTTCTGTGTGCAAGACCTATTAGACCAGAAAACCTGCCCGAGAAGAAGCGCATGCCCTCTCTGTGATTGTCAGGTTTATTAATAGACTCCAATGAGCTTGGATTTAAAAGAAAACAAAACTTTAATGCAGCACAACCTTTTTGTTTATGTTGCAGGTTTCATCAAATCAAATTTAAGACTTTTAAGACCTTAATACCATAATGAATAAAATTATTCATAATGGTAAAAAAAAATATGTCCTCACCTGCTTTCTTGTGTAGTTTTTGCATACATGGAAAATAGTGTAAAAGGGACATATTGTTAATATCATGAAGAAACTATTATTATTTTTAGTTTTTCTTCCCTGAGTAGAGAATTTTATTTAACACTGTAAAGGTGTCTAACAGCTGTTGTCAATTGCAATAAAAACTTAAAGTTTTATTAAGATGGATTGTTGGTGATTGAATGGGTACACAGACGGTATATTTTGCGCAACCTTTATGAGAAATGTGCAATTTGTTCTGTGAAAGAAAGTGTAACAGAAAGTTATTTAGAAAAATAATGTTTAGGGGTCATGTGATCTCAAAAAGTCTACAATCATGCAACACTTTTAATATAATTTAAAACAGCTTTTATTATTGATGTAACACTCATTAATCCTCAAAATTCCAATTCTGTTTTTTCTGTATCTTTATCCATTTGTGATCTGTCTTTTTCTGTAAAAGATTCATGAAAGAATCTTTGAGTGTGAAGGCGAGTTTATACAGCATGAATAATTTGCTGAATTCTAACAGGATTTTAAAATTTAAAAAAACTAAAAAACTGTAGTCCTGGACTGCCATGACTCAAACATCCATAACATGTCTGCATTATTTAACTGAAATGATATTGGAGTGACTATTATTTAGGTACGATGAACTGCTTTTGAAAATATTTTGAGGTCAGATCAACTTGTGTCATTTATACCTTCCCCCATACAGTCTGTTAAGTAATAATTAAAAATATTGCTTGATAGGAAAGGCGTGATGTGGATGAAATCACCAACATGAATTCTTGGTTATTTTCTCATGATTCTTGTTCCTTAAAGGCAACGAAACACTAAACTGTAAAAACACTGTAAAAAAATGCTTGGTTCTACACAGTTCCTTCATGTTGTCCCAACACAAATCGATTAAGTTAACTTAATCGTTCTACAAATTTAAGTGGATTGATCATAAACAATTCAGTTATCCCAAATAAACCCAATAATTGTGTTGTTTAACTCATTTTGAATAATTAGTTTGAACAAGCAGCAAACATCATTTTGTCAGTGTAGATATAGTGTTTGTATTGAATATCGTCATAGAAGTCAATGTAAACATCTGTTACTCTTAATTGAAAAAACTGTTTAGATACAACATAGAGACAAGGCATAATATGTTCATAGGTCTTCGACAATTCATCCACTTTATAATTGTAACAAGTTTTTAAAGCTCCTTAAAGATCAAAGTGCTTATATAAATGATTCAAGCAACATAGGCTATTTCTGAAAACGTACCCCTTTATACATTTCTGGAGATTATGAATTATGTAGCCAGAAGTACGTATGGCTGTATTTCGTCTTTAAAATGAACGCTACAGGGTGGTATGACGCCATTTCTTTTTACGCTTATCAGCTGACCGATTACATCCACGTGGATGGCTTTCCCTCTGTTACCAGATTGTACAGTTAGCTTGCCATTTACGTCGGCAGATTTGAGACGCAGAAAAAAATTGACCACGAATATGGGGTTTGAGTCTTGCAAAGAACAGTTCTAGAAAGCAAGTAAGACAAAAACAAAAAAATAAAACAAACAAGTAAATAACAGAGTGAGAATGTGGTTAAATCAGGAGGCTTTTCTTTTTCTAGATTGCTTTTGAAAACACTGTCGCTTGAATTTAGAGAAGTGGATGGACAGGTCAATCTGTGCTTTTGAAAACACTATTGGTAGGATTTAGGAAAAGAGAAGGGTGGGTCAGTCTATCAGTCAGTCAGTCGACAGCGGCCTTTGATGTATTTACACAAAAAGAGCATGTTATTCTTACGTTTTCAGACTAAGCCTAGTTTGGATTCAAAATAGGCCCTAAAAGCTATTGAAGATGGAACAGTGTGTTCATGTTTATTTCAGATCCAGAGTGTGCAAATAACAAATAATTATTATTATTATACAAATAAAAATAATATGTTTTTTTTGCAACACAATATCAAATATAATTTTTAAAAATAAGAACAAAGATGCATCTATTTAAGATTTATTATTAATTTCCATGCATTTTATATTGCTAAATTATAAAAGGACACCATAAATCTTATAAACAGATAAAGCGATTTAATCTTTTTTGAGTTGTTTTGAGGGCAAACACTTTCTAGAAAGCAAGTAAGACAAAAACAAAAAAATATACATTTTCACTGTGGCGACCCCTGATAAATAAGGGATTAAGCCAAAATAAAATGAATGAATGAATTATTTTCTGTTTCTGGCCATGACATGTTCACACCTAAAGTGATGTGTTTAAGGTTTTATATGCAGCATCCTTGATTTATTCTCATAGATAAGACAAGATCTTCTCTTAAGGTTCAAACTTTGAGGGAAAATGAGCTCAATGCATTATAAAGCTTGAAGCATTAGAATCAGTAATCAGTATCAGCCGTCCGATCACCATGACAAGGAGTCAGTACTCTGTATTGGCTGCAAAAATCCTGATCAGAGCATCCCTAGCTTTGACCCAACTTGGCTGTCAGAACAGCAATACTCCCTCTGGCTGTAAAAGACTGATCTTGCTAAGTCAGTGAATGCACCTTTAGGAAAAAGAAGTATACTTAAGTAATGGTTAAGTACAAAAGTATACTTTATTTAGCTTAATAAAGTAAAATAAATATAATGCGTTTTAGGCAATTTGTGTTTTAATTTCAGTTGTTCAGTACTGACATTCCAGTGTTTCTTCTAGGATTTTTTCCAGCTGTGGCGGCAGGTCTATTTTTTTACACAGATCTACCAACTACCTGTGGCGTTATTATTTCAATGACAAATGTCGTCAGCGCAGTATTAGAAGTCGAAATCGCATTCATGTAATAGCCTACGAGCATGCGAATCTCTAAGGAGACTGTGCTTGCAAGCCGATTTCCTCTGCTCGTGCACAAAACTTCTTGCACGGCCCCTCAAATATAAGCCGCTTCAAGAGCGTGCAGATCTTCTTGTGCGCTCTCAAACAAACGCTGCTGGGTGCAATTTAGTGTGTTTATGTAACGAGTATGTCTGCAGCATTTATTAGATTTGCTAGGAATATTTATGTCTTCAATAGACCTGCAGAGCGTCATTAATGCATCCTGAAGTAAAGTGAAACGGCTATACGTCGTGTTTGCTGGCCTCACGCATCACGTATCTGTCAGCATGTCTGTCAGTCAGTCAGCACGTAACCTTAAAGGGTTAAACAAATGAGGCAGAGCACCACTACCGTTACAGAAAAGTTTGCGCTACTATAATTCACTTACCCTTTAATACGTTTTGGTGCGATTATTACCCGCTATTAAAAAAAAAAAAATGTTTTGAATGAGAAGCTGTAATGTAGTCGTGGCAAGATGATTATTTGCGTGGCGCCCCACCATGGACGAATGAATGTAGCTGAAACCATGTATTCAATAAATAACCATAGATAGTAGATAGTGTGTGTTTCCTTCAATTATTTTAAAATCAAGTAATGTACTCTTTATTTAAAAATCTCTCACTTGTAAAATGTGAGCATATTTACAGTACAAAACCTGTCAGTGAACTATGAGGGCAAAAAAATTAAATAAATAATTAAAATAATCGCACATTAATTGTAATCAAGAAAAAATTAGGCCAAATCGCCCAGCCCTAAGGGGACCCCAAAAGTACATAGAGGGTTTATTAGATTTTAGATTTTAGATTTAAGATGCAAATAATAAACATTATTTCATCAATCTCTGAATAAACATGTAAATGAGACCACTCAGAACACATGCAAATAAAGAAATGCACTGCAAATAGCACAAACAACAACAACAATGTGTCAGGGGACCTCAAAACTGTTTATTAGATTTTATGGAGATGCACTACTGCAGAGTCATCCTAATTGATCTAACATTATATATTCTTTCCAAATAGAGATGTTGAGTTATATGGTGAAATTACATTCATATCGCAATCTATATCGCAAAAAAACTAAATATCGCAATGTTCGAGCAGCCTGACATCGAACTATCACATACAATAAAAAGGAACCTGTACTGGCTTTATTGTGTGTCTTATGGAGTTAAAATGATTTACTTATTATTAGAGCAAACCTAAATTATTCAATGACAATATATATGAATATAACACTTTGTTTCATTATGAGCATTGCTTTCTTTTTACAACAAAGACAGCATTTAACTGACACCAAAGGAAGTTGAGCTGGGCTATTGACATCAGCTGTCTTCAACGGAGATCGTCTGAAGTGACATAAAGAGACGAAATGAAATCAAACATATCAGGTTTTGCCTCAGTAGAGATGAATGCAACATGCAAAACCCCACAAGCTTTAAATAAACAATACAGTGAAAACCAGACAAGTCTGAGACAGAACGGTGTCTTTCCATCAAGCTGTAACTTCACCCACTTGTTTAGGTTTAGAAATCACATCTTTTATGGATGAGAAAGGCAAACGAAGGCAGAACCTGCACCTGTGCCGGAGCAATGACAACATCTGCTTTCAATTTATATCCACAAAACAGCCACTGACATTATTAGCAAATTATTTCTCATAAGAGAACACTTCAAACTAGTATTCACCCCAGACTGTGACTATGGCAACAGCTACGGTTTCTTAAAATGATCTCCCTGAGCTCAGGCTGTTGTCCTAGTGTGAAAATAAAGGTGTGTGCACTATAAAAAAATGCTGTGTTTTTATCAAAACCCAATATCTGGTCAAATACACTGAAACAAATACACTTTGAACCTACTTTTTTTTTTTTATCTGTAATTTTTTAACGTCTATATTATAAAATGTAAAAAACTTAAAATAAAAAATATTTATGGCAATCAAGAAAAAAAATACATTTATTCACAAAAAGCATAGATGTAAATATTGAGACACTAAATATATATATATATATATATATATATATATATATATATATATATATATATATATATTTTACATTAGTAAAAGGTAGAATAGCAGAATCTTTTTTAACTTTAGATCAAAGTCAACATAGGCTAATTCTGAAAACATACCCCTTTATATATTTCTGGAGGTCGCGAATTATGTAGCCAGAAGAACATATGGCTGCAATTCATCTTTAAAAACGAACGATATGGGGTGTTATGATGCCGTTCCTTTTCCCGTTTACCAGCTGACTGCTTACTTCTGTGTGGACGGCTTTTTGGCTGTTATCAGTTTGTCCAGTAATTCACTGCATACGCCGGAGGATTTGAGACACGCACTACGACAAAAACAAAAGCCAAAAAATATAACAAACAAGTTAATAACAGGGTGACAATTTGGAAAGATCTGAAAACGTAGTAAAAATCTGACTGCCGCAAGGGCAAGGGCTTTTTCTAGATTGCTTTTTAAAACACTATCAGCTGGGTTTAGGGAAGAAGGCAAGTGGTACTCACAGCAGAGCCACTTGGGCAGAACTGAGCTCCAGCAAGGGGGAGCTTGAGCTCAAGCTCCTCCTTCCCTGCACTTCATCTACAAGAGATGTCACTGGGGGTTGGGGTTAGGGGTGGGGTACGCATTAAAACAGCTTATAGGAGGAGGAGTTGGACCTCATTGGAGTCCAAGTGGCTCTGCAGTGAGCAGTGTCTCCAAAGAGGTGGATGGTGGGATTGGTCAGTTGGTCAGTCAGTAAGTCAGTCGACAGCAGCCTCTAGTGGATTTTCGTGAGGAGATCAGGCACGAATGGCACTCGTGAAAGAAGTTTGAGATCTTGAAAAAGCATACACAGCAGCCTATAGACCCTTTTGAGGGATGTAAACAAGAACAATAGTCCCAACATATTTAATGTTTTACATTTTTTATTTTTCTAGCTTCCGAAAATCCAAAAAGAGATACATATTGATAATGTTATGACAGCTGTTTTAACATCAAACTATGATTTAATTGCCTTTTGTTAGTTATGAAATAGTTTGATAACAAGCAGTAAATGTTCAGAGGCCAATGACATGACCACACTGAAAAGGCGATTCACGAAAACAAAAACTGCAAAAAAAAAAAAAAAAAACATAGCTCCTGGAATGTATTTGGCGCTTTCCAGAAATTAATATAGAGGTACGTAATCAGATAGAGCCTGTGTTTATCAAAGTATGATCTTGTTTTAGACTAACCAAAAATCTTACTGTAATTTGTTATAGCTTAATTTATAAATGACCCTCTAATTACAGTTTTAACTTGGTCAAAAATGAAAAAAATAATAAATAATAATAAAAAAATGTATATTAATCAAAATAATTATTTTACCTAAGGAAAAAATACATTGACACAAAGGTACAGTAAAATGTTGTTTTTAAAGACCATTAATTTAATGAATCATTTTGGTTCGAATTGAAATGTGAATATAAAATAAAATATCTGAAATCTAAAGTAAAGTTGTACTTAGCTTCATTTAGTGGAAGGCAATTGCAAGTCATTTTATTTTTAGTAACGAGGTAAACTATCTGCTGGTGCTTTCAGTATGACTATAAATGTCATGCAAGATAGTAATCAAACACACATTATAAAAACTGAAGGCACAGTGCATTTTTCATGTGTTCACATGACATGAAAACTTCTGGTTTGATGTAAAAATATTACTTTAACAAAAACCATAATCTTTTTACTTAGCCCAATATAAAAATTGGACTTTGAATGAAAGTTACAATAGTGTTACTTCTTTCTGTGTGTGCATGGCCGAACCCAGCCTTTGGGTTAAAAGTTGTAACACTGGCTTGTGACAAGAACTCAGCATTTTTAGAGTGTTTCCTTGTTAAGCTATGTGCAGTTCCCTTACTGAAGAAGATAAAAAGACCTTTTCTTGCAGCTCAGGTCAATATTGTGATAATACTGTATACCATGATACAAGCTTCAACAACAAGAAAATTTGATGCTGTCATAACCCTATTGCAGCTATGATTGAGATGCTTATGTATTTTCAATAATTAAGCACCATACATATTTAATGACATGGTACATGGGGTTGCAATAATGTCCAGACAGCTGTGCAGTAAACTGGCCAAAAGCAACAGAAAAGGAATGCATGAGAATTGAAAGGAAATAAGTTTCAAATATAGAACATTCATTCCTGTCACATGCCAAGGTCACAGAGTTGACTCCCATAGAAATGTATCAGTCATTTATTTAAAAAAAAAGATACATCAAAGACTATAGAATACACAAGACAGGTCACTTGTATAGTTTTGAATAGGGAAAATATAGCAAATGAAGCTCCGCCTACTAGTAGAGGAGCCAATCATCGATCCCTATAGACCGACATTTTACCGGGGAACAGATGTGTGCTTTTACGACAGTTTGGTGGTCAACAAACACACTGGAATCTCAGCGAATACTTGCTTCGCAGACATAAATACATCCACATAAAGCTTAAAATGTACTTTTAAATGAACCAAGTGCACTTAAAAACAAACTTTTTTGGTTTGTAATCGGATTTGTTTGTAATTTAAACAAAGAGTCGCTTTTATTTCTGGAGAAGATTTGACGATCATTAGATGAGGTTGGTGTCATGATGTCATGCGCATTAGCATAGGCAACCTGAAGATTTGGCGATTTTGTTTGATTTGAACGTTTTGAAACTAAACTTAACAGACAACTTTTTAATTTTATAGTTAATTCCAAATATGTAATATAATCGTAAGCTTGGCCAGCAGATTCAAAAAATTTGATGTTTCCTTATTCAGACAGAATGCCCAAGCATACTGCCCGAGAGACATTTCAAAGATGGCCGCAGAGTGAAATGACTTGCCTTAAGGGGACTTTCGATATATCATATTTAAATATGAATGTGTACCAACAACTGCTCTCTTATCCACAACATAGCACTTGATATTATTACTAAAAATATTTCTCATAAGAAATCAACACAAAACTTACCGAATCAAGCATTTGTAGTTTCAACCATTTGTATAATCTGTGACTACTGTGGCAACAGCTGTGGTTTCTTAAAATGATCCTCCTGAGCTTAGTCCTGGTGTGAAAATAAAAGTGTGTGCACTCTAAAAATGCTGTATTCTTGTCGTAACTTAATGTTGGGTAAAAAATTGACCTATATCCCCAACTGTTGGTTTAAAAAGTGTCAATGAAATTGAATTGAAAAATGAATCCACTTGTCAGGTTTGTCCACATTTGACAAAATATTAGGTTAAGAACCTGACATTTTTAGGGTCTGTTTTCTTGTTAAGCTAGTACTCACAGTTCTTTATTGAGGAAAATGACTGCAGTGATAGGCTTATAAACACATAATGTATGTTAGAAAATAAATACAATTTTTAATGTTATCGTTATGAGTTTGATATGAAAATTAGGTTGATATCTTTAAACCGATAGATGACAGAAGTGTACAGAACTGCTTTCCTGTTGGGTTGAGCTTTCCTGACATTGTTTATTCCTTCAAAGTTCGTCCTTTCTTTTTGTGGTATTGCAGTATGCTAATAACTCAGTAAGTAAACATACTCTAAATCATTGTAGATATATTTGATAGTGTCATTGTGTCTTTTGGTTTAAATCATCTCAGGAAAAATATTAAATGTGTAAACATAATAGCAGTGATGCACGTGTGCTAAACAACTCGTTGGGTTGTTTGTAATCTAGTATGATTATTTTTCATATTAATAATGCGTTGCTTTGTTAATGAAATCCCATTTTGTTATTTAACCTATTATTTTATGCAACAATAAATTTGCGTGTTAATTGGCTATACGAAAAAATATTTTTGCCATGCTGATTTATTTGAAATCATGAATATAGGTCTATAAAATCCCCTTTTGTAATTGAGTATAGGCTTTTCAGCTCATAAGATCAGTTCAAATTTTAATGAAGTTTTTAAAAAAAAAATCAATGTGTACTGTATGAAAATACAACATTTTGAAATATTTATATATATCAGCTAATAAATCAGTTATCGGCCTTAAAATCTTAATAGTTATCGGTTGTCGATATTGCCCGAAAAATCCACATTGGTGTATAAAGCACTGTTTCTTTAACTTTTATCTCTAATCTGTTGTAGTTATGCTTGTAATTTATTATAATTTATGCAAACACACAGCAAAGAAAAAGACTTGATCATCACAACCTAAATGATTGAAATCTTTCCAAATAGAGCTCTTCAATTCATTTAGTGAAATTATATTCATATTGCAGAAAAACTAAATATCGCAAAGTCAGATTTGTCCAATATCGTGCAGCCCAGATTTGGCCCAATCATTTGCCAACAGTTTAGTTGAAAGATATACTCATATATAAGATGTCTATTGCAGCGTTTTTCACACTCACGGACATATATCTAAAAGCTGAGTTGCAAAGTGGGATGCAGAGATACTAGGACATACACAAAGAGTTGGAATGTGAAAGAAATGGAAAGTGCACCATAATAGCACTGTAATACAATATTGATGGAAAAGTAAATTACAGTGTCTAATGCATCCTTTAGGTTTTGTACGGACTAGGATATACCAGGCACAGAAATAGAAAGTACAGATACAATAGAAAGGGCAACAAACACATACTGTACAGTGTACAGAGTAATATCTCTCCTCCTTGAAAATAAAGCAGAACACTTAAAGATTTCATATGATGGGAAGACTTATATAGACCATACATTCCAGTCAAATGCCAAGGTCACAGGGTTGACTCTCATGGAAATATATCAGTCAAACTATTCATTCATTCATTTTCTATTCGGCTTAGTCCCTTCATCAATCCGTGGTCACCACAGCAGAATGAACCGCAAACTTATCCAGCACATTTTTATGCAGCGGATGCCCTTCCAGCCACAACCCATGTCTGGGAAACATGGGTTCACACTTACTCACACACACACTTATACACTACTGACAATTTAACCTACCCAATTCACCTGTACAGTCTTTGGACCCACGCGAACGAAGGGAGAACATGCAAACTCCACACAGAAATGGAGTTGTACATGTAAATGTATACCTTGGATGCAACTGACCCAGCTGAGGCTCAAACCAGCGACCCAGTGACCTTCTTGCTGTGAGGCGACAGCACTACCTACTGCGACACTGCGTCGCCACCAATCAAATTATATATATAAATGTATTAAAATGTAGATGTATACCTTGGATGTAAAGTACGTCATTTTGTATGTAAACTAAATGGCTAAATGTTATAAATGTTTAATATTATACAATAATTAACATAAATGAACATGATATGATGATTCATTAATGTGGCCAACCAGACAAAACACACCATTAGGTAAAAGTAAACATTAGGTAAAAGTCTTTCAATTACAAATAGACAGTGTGGCAGTATTGTGTCAACAATGATAAATAAGGTTATGTCATGTATACCAAGAGACCGCACATGATGCTGCATGTGTGAAGTTCAACAGATTCACATAACAAAACAACCTTCTTACAATATCAATATATCACTTGCATATGCAACCAAATTTTACACTAGTCAACCTAATAGACATAGCTACTGGTACTGGCTAATATATCGATTCGAGACTAAGTTAGACACTTGATTATTCGAGTAAGTTTAATGGACTTCAACTACACCTGACCTGAGCATTTGAGTGTTTTTATGATATTAATAATGTTCCAAGCATCACTTGACTTTTCATTACATTAATGCTTGATTGATTGATGTATTTTTCTAAAAAGCTGTCGTTAAATTTTGTACACATATTTACATTATACTGTGCAACTGTTCATCATCACTATATATTGAGATTAGCCGGACAACTCGATCCCATTTACAGTTAGTTCAAAATGCTGCTGCTGGTTTTTAAATCACTAAAGGGCTTGGCTCCTTTTTAGCTGTCAGACCTGTTGACTGAACAGTGCCTGGTCAGTCTCTTTGGTCATCAAACCAGAAACTATTATGCATCCCTAAGTCGAGACTGAAGTGCAGGGGTGACCATGCTTTTGCAGTTTCGCAGCTGTGACATTGACATGTAAATGTTCATCTAAAAGTTCCACTTAAAAACAAAATAATAAATCAAATAAGGTGAAATACTTTTTAAAACCAATTTAGTTTTAATATAAAGCTTTTTTGTTGATTTTCCTAAATAAATTCACAATTTATATTATACATTTATATATAATACTGTTAAAGTGTTCATAAAAATACTAATACCATGAAATTAAATTTTTGTCATAGTGCCTAACTCTAAAAATAATTAAGAAATTACTCAAACAGATATATAAACTGATTTATCATAGGTTTGTTTTCATATCCCTGAACAGAAGGTTTTCTATAATTATTTATTCCTATAGGAATAAGGACCTTTCTATGCCTATTTTAAGTTTATTAATCTGTTTATGTGGCGAGGCAGTGGTGCAGTAGGTAGTGCTATCGCCTAACAGCAAGAAGGTCGCTGGTTCCAACCTCGGCTCAGTTGGCGTTTCTGTGTGGAGTTTGCATGTTCTCCCTGCCTTCGTGTGGGTTTCCTCCGGGTGCTCCGGTTTCCCCCACAGTCCAAAGACATGCGGTACAGGTGAATTGGGTAGGCTAAATTGTCGGTAGTGTATGAGTGTGTGTGTTTGAATTTGTGTGTGTGTGGATGTTTCCCAGATATGGGTTGCGGCTGGAAGGGCATCTGCTGTGAAAAAACTTGCTGCATAAGTTGGTGGTTCATTCCGCTGTGGCGACCCCGGATTAATAAAGCCGACAAGAAAATGAATGAATAATCTGTTTATTAATTCTGACAATATGATAACCTTGGATAAAAAATGTCACAGTATTGTGATTACTGTTTAAAAATAAGTTCTTTTAAATGTCTAAAAATTATTTTAAGAAACATTTAAACTATTTTGGAGCAGTAAACGTCAGGCTAAATAATACAATTGAATTATTGACTTCTGCTTTCTTCATTTGTTTCAAAAACACAGATTTTTTTACATGTTAAAATGGCATCTTAGGAAGCATTTTCTGCTGGAGATACTAATCCTAATATAGGATTTTTAGGATATCCTAAAAACTAAAAAATAATAAACAAAATATCTTACACATACTGTACCCTAGGAATGGCATTACAAAAAATGTATCTGTTTTAAAACCTTGACTTTTTCAAACCACAGTATACTTTGAAAACGGTTATCGTCCCATGCATAATTGCATGTGTCTGTGCATTAAATTAATTACACATATTTTTATTCATTTTCCTAGTACAGTAGTTAACACAATAGGTTAAAGCTTCATTTCTGATAATGTAGTTTTGATCATGAGGCAGCATATACAGCTGCCATTCATAATTTTACATGTTACTGAAGACATCTGCTGTATGCCAGATCCATTTTCAGTCAATGCTGCTGGAAACAAGCCTTTTCACACATCTCTGCAAAAATCAACAGTGGTCCAAGCTACGCACAGGGCAGTTTGACACCCTCTTCTATCCAATTATATTTTGTATGACAGGTTGAGGAAATTTACAATAACAATAACTGACTTGATGTACATTTGTGCCATGTACATCAATATATATTTAGCATTTATTTTGCACTGAGTTTATATTGACAGATAAAGTAAAAGGAAGAGAAAGAGCATCCTATTCATAGCTACTACATTTCAATGGCTGTTAAGAGAGATAAAAATCAGTCCACCTCCAGAGTATCTTGCAGTTAAAATATGCACAAATTGAGCTCAGAGACACTTCACTCTCCCTTTAAACGATGTGTTAGCGAGTATACTTCACTGGCACACAGTTCTGGTCGGGACTAGTACATACATAGGAAAACACATTTCACAATCTGTTACCATGGTGACACTGAAATTACAAAAGAGTCCATTTCTAATGGATACATTGCATTTTGTCACATTCAGATGGTGTACACAGTCATCTCAAATACATTGATAGTAATTGTTCTAATCAAATCCTCATCATCTTTGCCTTTATCATCAGCATGTCATTGTACTAAGGTAATAAAGCTTGTAAGTTGTACTGTAGATTGCTTGTTATTTAATCCGTTTGAAGTGCAGACACCAAATTTCCTACTGCAACTTTAATGAAGCCATTTGCATCTAAAGAGATTAAGTCATCAACAGAGCAATACTCTGATGCTGACACATGAAGAAATATTACTTATAAAACCTTGACAAGCCAAAACACCTAACAAACCAGCCAAAATGCCTTCTGCACTTCAAAAATAACGTAACGCCATGCACGTGTAACTTAACAACTGTTTATAAAAGAAAACCAACCCTTAATTTAGGGATTACTAATACGCAACTCTCAGACTAACAGACTAACGTTTCTAGACTTTTCTTGCCAAAAGGGATTTTTTATATATGCAATCCAATCGTCCACGCCCGATAAAAAAGATAAACACGAGATATAACGTTACTGTTATTACACTGTCTTGACATGGTAGTTACAGTACTTGTAAATCATGCATAGACATGTTTCCGGATTGCACGGTATGTTGGACTAATAAATTTGTGGAGAAAAAAATAACGAAACGCCATGACACAGTTAACAGCAGTCGTAAGCTATAACTGAGGAAGTTTAGACTTACCTTTTAAACTGGAGTTATTGTTAAAATGACCGCCACTTCCGGAGGAGTAGAAAACTGCCAAAAGAACTACGAAATGTATCCGCGCGGCATCTTGTCGACAACACAAGTATCAAACAAACAAACAAAAAAGATTTGAGTAGACTGTCTTCTCTTGTATCGTTAGCCTAAAGTTTACGTTAGGTACTAACGTAACAGACCTTCACGCAAAACATACGGGTCCAGTGAAATACTGGAACAAAATAACTTTTATTTTATATGTAGAAATAAAACGGTTAAACGTAGCATTCAGGGCTGAATCAAAAACGAGTCCATAGCATGTACAGTCCTCGCACTCACTGTGCAAATAAAAGATGCTGATGTGCGCGTGGGTTCTGCTGCGGGCGGTTCGCAGATGCAATTGAAAGTGGCCTTTACCAATCAGCGGGGGAATTACCACCTACGTCACTCTAAAAGGCGGTGCTACATCAAGTTGACAGCACCTTTTCCGTGACGTTGTCGCATTCTCACTAGCACTAAATAAATGTAAGTTCAATGTTATCAGGACTCAATTTGGTCGCTTTTTAGTCAGTTTTATCATATGAATGGTTATCTTTAAGATACTATCCAAATGATTTCCTAATTTATGAATGCATCTTTGATTAAGTGCTTCAGCAACTTGACATTTTAAATAGGCTAATATTTGGTAATGGATGTTGGTCAGTGTGAAGGTCACTGCAAGTCACTTTGTACAGAAAACACATTTAAAAATATGGCATTTCCAGACACATTTGACACCTTTCAAGGTGGACTATAAATTTCACCATTCATGATTGATTCATGTACTTAAGAAAAACTTCATTTTCTTTAAATCTGGCTTAATATACAGTTAAAGTCAGAGTGTGTGTGTATGTGTGTTTGTGTGTGTGTGTATAAGTAATCAGATTTCAACATTTTACTCAAACCAATACCTAATAATTCTAGTCGACCTTGATAAACATCATTATTAAGTGTGTATTTATTTATTTTTTCTATTTATGTATTTATTTACAGGACATAACAAAAGCACATGTATTTTATGACTTGACCTTTTGCCTAAATGGCAGTCTGTTGAAAATATTGACATCTTAACAGCATGATTTCAGAAAATTGTCTCCCAGAATTGTCAAAACATGTGAAAGATAAACAAGCTCAAGCAGACATGACAGAATTTTTTTTCCACAACAGCATTGATTGTTGCTAGTTTAAACATTTGAATCATTATTATAATGGCAATTTTAGTCATTTTCAATTCAGTGCTAGAGGTCGGAGTTAAGAAGGGGCACTTACTCATTCAGCTGTGATTACATTTTATGATTTATGAGATTTAGCTGATTGAGTTCTCCAATACTTTAAACTTATTTAGATATGCACATCCTCCTCTTTGTTAGCATCATCCACTCAGCCACATAAATTATGTGCAGGCTGTCACTATGACAACACAAATAAGTCACCAATAAGAAAGAAGTGGACAAATCTACAGAGAATACACGATCCAATAATTAACCTAAATAACTGCAGAAGATTCAAGAGTGCTCAAGAGCAAAAGCCTTTAGTGTGATGTCAAATCCATCAGCAGCAATGAGCTTCATAACACATGCGGAGCATAATATCTTTTATCAGTTTGGTGTTGCCGGTAATGGATGAGAAAGAAAAAACAGAGGAGGAATGTTGAGGGTATTGTTAGTCATAATCGGACATGCTGTGTATTCTGGGGGTGTGTTCACCAAGCTGCGCATATTTTTAGCACATTCCTGGGGTATTACACACACCCTCATCATTGAGAGTGCTTATGTGTGTTAGAGGACACAGTATTCATTCATGTCAAGTGGGTTTGTGCGTGACTGCACTGGAAATGTGTGGGCTTCCACCAGAAACAAGATGCAAACAATAACCGTGCAGCATTCTTTTTACAGTTTGCACCCAACATGACTTAAAAATGTTCCCAAACCAAACAATTCATGGAAGTTCAAGTGCATTTTGTCTTCAACAGTCTTCAAATAAGCACATAGTTCAATGTTTCTCTTTATAGTTAGAAATTTTTATATTAATAGGATATCTTTAAATAGTATCTCATATGTAGTCTACAATATACTGTACATAAAATTAGAGCAGAATTCTTAAGATTTGTATAATCATAAATAGTAAAACTAATTAGAAGTTCTCAGACAGGAGACCAGGGTCAATATCTTCAAAACATATTCATGTTTTAGTTCAGTTATGTGCAAAAGTGCTGAAACCATAAAAGAAAAAAACACAGTGAATAAAACATCATATTTATAATCATACGCACTTTATTGTAAGTACAATAGATTAAAAAAAATCTAACAATCAGCTAAGATACTAGAGCTTTGAGTATTGTCTTGGAGCGAAAGGGCTCTTGAAGACTAATAAAGATAGAGGACTTTGGTATCTTAAAATTTCTAAAGAAAGAAAATGCTTCCATCTAGTGGTGATTTTCTTTAAAACAGGATTAATGAAAAAAATTCTCACAGCCTGGTGAAAGGGGTGGTTCTTTTTTCTCAAAAGTGGACCTTTTCAACTAACAAGCAACAAGCCATTTTCAGCTACAAAATTTCCACCACTAGATACCCAGTAAACAATTTTGTGTTTAATAGATGTCTAATAGACATCTAAATGTAGACAGCTTGGCTAAAACAAGGCTAAACTTGGGGTGTTAGTGAAAATCTAATAGACATATAAGAATAGCCCAAAACTAAACTAGTCATCAAATGGACCAATTAGACAGACTTTATACGTGTAGTCATTCATTTCTGTTTATCTGATAACTAGTCTAGTTTTGGCCTATTAGACGTCTTCTAGATTTACACTGGCAGCCCAAATTTTGCCTTGTTTTAGCCAAGAAGACTATGTTTAGATGTCTATTAGACATCTTTAAAAAGAAAAAATGCCTGCTGTGTATTTTCTCTTTTTGAGGCCATTCTTTGTTAAAGGCATAGTTAGTTCAAGCAAACGGAATGGAAAAATGGAAAACTCATCATACACAAATGTAACACGGGGAGTGACAATGACAACTAAGGTTTGGATCCAAATGCAAGTTTAAGTCAGGGAAGCAATAGTCAATATGGGTGCAAACAGGTGTTTAGAGGCAGTCCAGAATCATAATCAGAAAACAGGTGAGAGGTCAGAAGGCAGGCGACTAAACAGGAGAACTGGATAAACAGGGCTAAGAACAAAACACAGGAAAACAAGACTAGGAGACCATGTAGGAGATCTAGGAGACCATGTAGGAGATCTAGGAGACCATCACTAACAGTAAACAAGACTCGGCAATGTGAATGAGTGTGTATGTGCTGCTTAAATAGTGTGTGTAATCAGGCTTTGACAATCCTCAGGTGGTGAGAATGTAATCAGTCTAAATAAGGAAGCAGGTGTGTGTGTGTGTGTGTGTGTGTGTGTGCGTGCGCGTGTGCGTGCGTGCGTGCATGCATGCATGTTTGTGTGTGTGTGTGTGTGTGTGTGTGTGTGTGTGTGTGTGTGTGTGTGTGTGTGGCATGAGTGAATATGTAGTCCATCTACAAGCAGATTTGTACGGAACCCCGGAAGGGACGTAGTGGAGGAGAAAAAAAATGGGTTGGGTGAAAAAAAAATAATGGGTGAAAGAAAAAAAATGGGTGGGAGGAAAATATATATTTCTAAGTTTTTTGCGTTCTCTCGCAAAGTTTTGCGTTCCTTCGCAAAGATGTTTTGCTTTCCCTCGCAAAGATGTTTTGCGTTCCCTCGCAAAGATGTTTTGCGTTATCTCGCAAAACTGTTTCTCCACAAACACTTCCTGTTCACTGCACTCACGTAAACCCTCCCGTTTTTGCTGAAATTCTCCCATATTTTACCATTCTATCCCACTTTCTTTACATTACTGTGCGTTGATTGTCGCCTTTCACTTTGCAACCTCTGAACCAGTGAATGCATGTTTAAGCGCTGACTGACAGACGCGCTTCGTACAATAAACTGATCCCAGATCAGCGTCTGTACGCGCCATTTAAAGGGACACTTCTGTTATCAAACAAGTGCGCAGCAAATGAATCTCATGTTTTGTTTAGTTTGATAACAGAGGTGTCTCTGTAAGAATGCACAGATCTATAATGAAAGCAGTCTATTACTTTAGAAACTTCATATTATTCAGTGTATTTGTCTGTTTAAACATACACCCGCTCCTCTGTAAATGGCGTGTACAGACGCTGATCTGGGATCAGTTTATTGTACGAAGCGCGTCTGTCAGTCAGCGCTTATACATGCATTCACTGGTTCATAGGTAGCATACGCACAGTAATGTAAAGAAAGTGGGATAGAATGGTAAAATACGGGAGAATTTTGGCAAAAACGGGAGGGTTTACGTGAGTGCAGTGAACAGGAAGTGTTTGTGGAGAAACAGTTTTGCGAGAGAACGCAAAACATCTTTGCGAGGGAACGCAAAACATCTTTGCGAGAGAACGCAAACATCTTTGCGAGAGAACGCAAAACATCTTTGCGAGGGAACGCAAAACATCTTTGCGAGAGAACGCAAACATCTTTGCGAGAGAACGCAAAACATCTTTGCGAGGGAACGCAAAACATCTTTGCGAGAGAACGCAAACATCTTTGCGAGAGAACGCAAAACATCTTTGCGAGAGAACGCAAACATCTTTGCGAGAGAACGCAAAACATCTTTGCGAGGGAACGCAAAACATCTTTGCGAGAGAACGCAAACATCTTTGCGAGAGAACGCAAAACATCTTTGCGAGGGAACGCAAAACATCTTTGCGAGAGAACGCAAACATCTTTGCGAGAGAACGCAAAACATCTTTGCGAGGGAACGCAAAACATCTTTGCGAGGGAACGCAAAACATCTTTGCGAGGGAACGCAAAACATCTTTGCGAGGGAACGCAAAACATCTTTGCGAGATAACGCAAAACATCTTTGCGAGGGAACGCAAAACTTTGCGAGAGAACGCAAAAAACTTAGAAATATATATTTTCCTCCCACCCATTTTTTTTCTTTCACCCATTATTTTTTTTTCACCCAACCCATTTTTTTCTCCTCCACTACGTCCCTTCCGGGGTTCCGTAGATTTGAAATTATGAGAGTGAATGTTTTCCAGTGACCTCTGGTGGTTAGAGGTCGCTGGTGATTGTGACATCAAAAGAGAATATTTTGAATAAAGCTGCAAACTTCCCATATTTGTTTGTCCTACTTTGGAAGTCAATCATTTGCAGGTTTTTAGTTTTACTGTAAATTTCTTTTTTAGTGTTTAACAAAATAAAGACACTCACAAAGATTTAGAACTGCATGATAGGGAACAAATAGTGAGTAAATTATCTGTTTTTGGGTGAACTATAACTTTAAATTTACACTTAATATGATAGTGATAGTAGTTTACTACTACATTTCTTTCTTCTATTGAACACTAAAGAATATATTTTAAAGAATGTTGGAATAAAGATGGCATCTGTAACAAATAATCCATGGAAGTCAATGGGTGTTTTTTTTTTTTTTTTTTTTGAACATTCTTTGGTATATCTTGCTTTGTGTTCAACCGAAGAAAGAAACTCAGACAGGTTTGGAACTAGTGGAGGATGAGTGAAAGATGATCATGCTTTAGGGTGATCTATCCCTTTAAATCACACTTTATCCCCATTTTGAGCTATTTTTAAGCCATTTAAAAAGGCTTAAATGCTTCGGAATACAATGTGTTGCTCTAATGTGACTGGGTAAAGTAACAAGTGAGTAAATTTAATAATTTTCATGGCAATAGAAACATGATATTGGACACTTTATTGCTTTCGTAAAGTATTGAATCCAACATGATTTGCGAAATACCTACTAAAAACTACACTGTAAAACCCAAAAAGTTACCTCAAACCATTTAAGGAAACCGATTGCAACAAACCATTTAAGTTCAAAAACGAATCCCAAAAAGTATTGTGAATTTGCTCCATTTGAGTAAACAAAAAAAATTTGAGCACAGTAAAACCCAATAAATGAAGAGAACTCAAACCAACGAAGTACTGTAAAACCCAATAAGTTGAGGCAACTCAAACCATTTGAGAGGAAAAAAAAAATCTAAATGAGCACTGTAAACTTACTCCAATTAAGTTGAAATAATGAGGTATTTAATCAACTCATTACATTTAACACTGAGTTTAAGACTCAGTGAGTCTTTACTCATTTCAAATGAGTAAAATTAACTTTCAGTAAATTTTGAATACACTCATTTTATTTGATAAAGTTGACTGTTGGGTTTTACAGTGTATATTGTTGTTTTGTAAATGAACACTATTGTTTTGACATTCTGTTTTTAGAAGTCAATCGGTTAGTCCTATGGTTTACTGTCAAAATTGACTTTGAAACAATTGACCAGAGACGCATTGTGTATGACTGCTGTGAGAAGGTCACATGAAAATTGAAGTCTATTTATAAATCTCCAACAATGGCTGAAATACATATTGCCGTCATTCTTCAGCTTTCCGTGTGCAGAGGTGTCGCAGGCACTGAATGAAAGGGTATGTGTACCCAAGAGCTCAAGGACAACCAGTAGGCCGACACACACTGCTTCTGTTAGATATGCTTTTCACTTCTTTGAAAGAGGTCCAGAAGAAGAAATGAAAAGAGTTCTTTTCTCAGTGTAATGATTTCGTGTATGAAAGGTTTTATGTTTCTCATTTAAGGGAACAAATGCGCCCTGCAGCTGCAAGTCAGTGAACTTGATGAACCTAGTTAAATGATTCCTCTCAGAATTTGCCTTCGCATATTTTTCTGAATATCTTGCCTCTGTGTATTGAATAAAGTTAACCTATAAGCCCTGCTTTTGATATCCATCCCTCTGGTGGTTAGCTTTTTCTATTCATGGTTTAACCCACATTTCTAGTGGGGCCGCATTTCCAATTTCTGACAGTAGATGGCGAATAAACATTTTTACTGGCTTTTTACAAATGTGAAAAGGTAATAGGAGGAACTATGATGTCAATTTGTATGCGAAAACCCGGAAGCGAGTTAGCATTTTAGCAGTTCTGATTCCCTCATCTCAAAGTAAATGTTTTTTTTTTAATGGGATTTCAGTAAAATTGCTTAAATAGGGTTTGTGGCTAACACAAACTCCGTTTTATTCTACTTCATAAAACACATCAGTTACAGCACACTCTTGATTTTTTAAATCGGTTACACTTCTTTAAAAAGACGGTTGCTATCAAGTTGCTAAATAGGACTACAGGCGGTGTCGGAGACATTATAAGTCATTGAGCTGAGCTGGTCTGGAGCGCAGCCCGCTTATGTTGGGCATTTGGATTTGTCTGTTATTTAAGTATTTTCATAAATGGTATTTTATAGTTTTTATAATTGGGAATTAATATTGTGTGGATTTATTTCCTTCAGTCTGTCGAGACAGACTAATTTGTAGATAATTTATTTTAATTAAACAATATTATGAAGATACTGCTTACCAGTGCAGCCTGTCTCTTTACTGCTCTCAGTAATACAAACGTGTGAATAAATGTGCAAAAATACATATATATCAACTGTCATTTTAATGTGATCAAGGGACTTTCCGTCATTTTTTTTCTTCATCTGAACACATTAACTCTGTCTTAGCTGCAGTATTTACACTCCTCCATTAAATCTATAGCAGATGTGACTGTATGTGCTGCTTTTCGCTGTTTTTGTGACAAAAAAAGCAAAAATGAATGATGTTCTGTGTCCATGATGGAACTTGCAGGCATTTAAAAGACTTGTTCCTCGCGTCTCATTTCTGTCATCTGTTAAGGTAAGCAGGCTGTGTGCACGCGAGCGATACACTTATTTAAATGTCTTGTGATAATACTATGTAGGCAGATTTATACATACAGTTTTAAAACTTTTAGAACAGCCGAAAAGCAAAAAAGATGTATTTCCCATGCAAAAACATTCCAAAAGGCATGTAGGTCTATGTGTATTTGCGTATTTATTTGTTTATAATATATAACGTGGATAATAATATAATAAACAGAGAGATTAACTCTGGTCATCGAGCATATTTCTAAAAATAAGCTTGAAAAGTTGTCTGTAGCAGGGTGGTGTTGACGTCACAGATGTGCACCCCGAGGGCACTGTAGTCCGTTTAGAGCCTAATGTTAGCTTGTCAGTTCTTGCGTTTGCATTTAAGATCCAAAAGTGGTCAAAGTTGTATTTCCGTGTGAGGATTATCCGGCTGGACAAAACGTGTATATGTAATGAACAGTGTTTGAACACAGAGTTTATTATTCGCAATCTTCAAAAAGCATATGGGAAAATCCTATAGGGATTTTATTGGGGCAACCAGTTTTATGCTAGCAGCCGATTAGCTTACAAGAAGACGTTATAGTTCCTCCAATCTATTAGATCGATATTGTATTGTATTCAACGTTAAACTAAATAGTAAATGTTCATAAGTAGTCAGTTTTATCCTAATTTTAGCATGACAGTGTTGCTAGTTAATTACTGTAACAGAGCAGTAGCGGTAAGTAACTGCTTACAGTTAATAACTGCACTGTAGTGCTACTGACAGCATAATACCAGTGGTCGAAAGAGAACTGAAAAATCATACTCAGGTAAAAGTAACATTACCTGCCTAAAAATGTAGTTTGTTATTGTCACGATCACCAGCGATCTGCTCCACATACACACAACTGGTTCCAGATCCTGACTGCAAACTGTCATGACTGTCAGTGACCCCCTGAGGGTAGTTCAACGGACTCTGAGAGTGAACTACAGCGCCCAAAAACTACAAGTCCATACATACCACGCGCATTACACCCAATTCACTTACACTGATTGGCCATCACAGCTGTTCCTGTTTCCTGTTGATTTCCTGGACTATTTATGCAACCATTTTCCCACTGTTCGTCACTGCGTCGTTTGTCTTTCTTGTCTCCGTGATCTAGTAAGTCTTGTATATCGAGATTGTGATTCCTAAGCCCTGTTTCTGATTTATGTTATAGTTTCTTGTTTTGTTGTTTATTTGTTACTTTGCACTTTGGACACCTTGTTTTTCTGTTTGATGCACAATCGTAATACATTTGCACTTGGATCCGCACCTTTTGTTCCCGTTTTTAATCTGTAACGTGAGACAAGCACACAATTGACTCTGCTCAAGTACTGATTACACACACACACACACACACACACACACACACACACACACACACACACACACACACACACACACACACATATACAGCTCGCTTTGAGACACTCATTGCTGAGTCTTGTAATCTGTTTAGTGACACAACAAATTTTCCATTGTCTTGTTTTTGCTTTGTTTAATCCTCGCATTGTTCATTTGTTAAATCCTGTTTGCTGCCTGCCTTGTGACCATCTGCCTGTTATTTTGACTACAAGTCTGGATTTCCCCTATACATCTGTCTGCCCCTGTATTGACCACTGCTTGCCTGACCATTCTAATAAACCTGCATGTGGATCCGGACCTCTGTTGTCAGTGTTACTCCTCTGGTTACAGAAGACTCAGCCAAACATGAATGCATAATTGCAATTATGCGCCTTTGTCAGGAAGCCCGGTCTATAGAAGAATATGTGGAGGAATTCATTGGACTGGCACATCTAATGGCACATCTAATTTCCATGAGTGAGTTATATTTAATGATTTTCTTTTATGGAGGACTTTCTGAGCCCCTTTATTCCACTATGGTTTTGCATGAACCCCATAGGACTTTAGAAAATTACATCGATCTTGCACTGCAACTGAGTGGGTCCCCCTTCACCGTGTAAGATGGCCATCTCCAGTTCTCCCGCTCACAAAATGACCGCCTCTAGACTGCCAGATCACAAAGTGGTCGCCTCCAGTCCTCCGGCTTACAAAGTGGCCACAACCAGCCCTCCAGCTCACACAATGGTAAGCGCCAATCTGCTATCAGCTCACAAGATGGCTTCCTATTCCAAGTCTGTTCCGCCATAGTTACTGTTGTTGTTCCTGTTCTTGAAATGCCATCACCTGAGCCACCAGTATGGCCACCACCATCTGAGTTGCCAGAGCTGCTACCACCACCAGAGCTGTTACTGCCAGAGCTGCCACCGCCACCTCCAGAGCTGCCAGATTCTTCAGAGCTGCCAGATCCTCCGCCACTACCAAATCCTCCATCACTACCAGACCTGCCAGATTCTCCAGAGCTGCCAGATCCTCAGTTACTGCCAGATCCTCCAGAGTTGCCAGATCCTCTGCTGCCAGTTCTATCAGAGCCAGTGCCACCAGAGCTGCCAGAGCCGCTGCCACTGCCAGAGCCACTCCTGCCAGTGCTACCAGAGCTACCTGAGCCACTGCCAGAGCCACTGCCAGAGCCACTGCACCAGAGCTGCCAATGCCAACTGAGCTTCCTGAATGGCCACCATGGCCTGAGCTTCCTGAATGGCCGCTGCTGCCTGAGCTTCCAGAATGGCCATCGCCTGAGCTTCCTGAATGTCCGCCACCGCCTGAGTTTACAGAATGGCTGTCGCCTGAGTTTTCTGAATGGTCGCCGCTGCTTCAGTTCCACGAATGGTTGTCAGAGCCGTATGATTACCTAGAGCCACCAGAACCATGTGAGTTCCCAGAGCCATGTGACCTGCAAAAGCCTCCTGACTCACCTAGATTTAAAGAACCGGCAGTACACTCTGAACCTAAGCCTCCAGACCCACTATGGTTTAATGAACCGCCAGTGGTTTCTGAGCCTAAGCCTACCGAACCACTGGGGTTTGATGAACTGCCAGTGTCTGTTGAAACAGAGCCTCCTGACCCACTGTGGTTAAATGACATGTCAGTGCCTCATGAACCAAAGCCTCCTGACCCACTGTGGGTGTTTGACTCGTCTTGACCTGCTGAACCTAAGCGCCCAGATATACCAGAGCTCCAGACCCTCTGCAGCTCCACGCTCCAGGCCCTCCACAGCTCCACGCTCCAGGCCCTCCATAACTCCATGCTCCAGGTACACATTCGTTGCACGGTCCTGGCCCTCCATCCCTCCCTCTGTTCCACCTCCACTCCACTCCCCGCCTGAACTGTAATCGGAGGGTCTGGAATCCGCTCCTTAGAAAGAGGGGTCTGTCAAAATCACCAGCGATCTAACCACCAGAGATCGCTGGAAAACGTTCACACTCACATAGGACTACAAATCTACTGGTAAATGGACTACAAGAACCAATCATGCTCCACACACACAACCGGTTCCAGACCCTGACTGATTGCAAACACACAGCTGATGCTGCTCAAGTACTGATTACACACACAGATATATACAGCTCACTTTGAGACACTCATTGCTGAGTCTTGTTATGTTTAGTGACACTATAACGCGTTTTTCTTTGTCTTGTTTTCACTGTGTTTTTGATCCTCGCCTTGTTTATTTGTTAAATCCTGTTTGCTGCCTGTATTGTGACCATCTGCCTGTTGTTGTTTTTTTTTATGTGTAAACGTAACATTCTGTAGTGTATTTAGTTATTCCCCAGCAGGCACACAACGTCATAATACTCTAATATTAGGTTAGATTTAGTTTGTACAACATTATTTTGATTTCCAACAACAAGATCAAATAAGGCTGATGTGTGGTTAATTTTAGGTTGCCTTAGAAAGTGACCAAAATCCAATGTCGAGCCAACATCTTAAACCAACATCATATTGACCTCAAATACTGACATTTATTCATCAGCTATGGCAACCAAAATCCAACATCTGACAGACATCATAGTGGTAACATCCACAAAAACGTCAAGACGTTGATATTTGGTTGATTATAGGTTGGTTGTTGGACATTGAAGTGGGCCTACGGTTGAGTTCTGACGTTGCCAGGACATTGGGGTACAACGTCAATGTGACGTTTAAGGCCATTTTAAACATCATACAATAAACATCAGTTTCATCAGTGACATGCATCAGTACTCATCAGTGAGTAAACTGGGTAAATGAGTCTCTGGGTAAATGCGTGTAAAGATTTTGGACATCGTCGACACTTTTAGTGCTTGCAAATAGTTTGCTGCAATTATAAATCACCCATGTCTTGAGGTAGTTCAGTATGATGCGATTTACCATTCAATTTTGATTGGACAGGAATCACAGGACTGGTTTTTCTAATTCTAATTTATTGGTTTCACGCACTCACATGATGCGGTTTTGCAGGCCAGAGTTCACAGGGTTTGAACAATTGAATACAACAACATGGAAAACTTGTCGCCCCAGCTTGCATTTCCGGTCTGCTGCATTTGCATATGAATATGACAGGAAGTCTATGGGGCCAAAAAAGCAGTGTGACGGCAGGTTTAGACATGTGACTTTGGGCCACAGGTCTGCACAGTTAGCTCAACCCTAATTAAACACACCTGATCAAACTAAATGTTATACTAAAAACATAAACAATCCCATTTATAACACAATGGAGATTAATGGTGAGTACACTAATCGAGCTGCTCCTGCCTTTGCCTTGATTTGCTTTCTGATGTCTTGTGCATTACCCTCCATCTGTCAAGTGGCAGTATTTACATTTTAAAAATGAAAACAAAACGAAACGTTCTGGTTACATACGCAACCCACGTTCCTCGAATAGGGAACGGAGATGTGTGTCTGTATTAATCACTTTTGAAGATATGAAAACGGGTCAATAAAATGCCAATTGAATTGGCAGAGCTTAGCTCTACAGCTGAAACTTCGAGCCAATTAGGGCTATATCAGTCGGCTGCTGGAGCCAGCTCATCAGAATTTGTAGGGTAGAAAAAAGCGCATGCATCTCCCGGTTAGGGAGCATGGCGCAGCAAGGGTTTGTGACACCGAGCTTAATTTCCCCCTGATTGATTGGGGTTACCCAATAACCGGGAGGAAACTGGCTCTACTCGAAGACCATAGAACCACGCGATTGTGTTAGTTGTCGCCCAACCCGCAGCTCTGCAGATATCTGTGAGAGAGGCGCCCTGTGCTAATGCCCATGAGGAAGTGACACCTCTAGTAGAGTGCGCTCTCATGTTAGGAGGGCATTGATAAGCAAGGACGATGGCATCAACTAACCAGTGGACCAACCTCTGTTTTGATACGGCACTTCCCTTCTGCTAATCACTGTAACATATAAAGAGCTGTTCACATGATCATACATTTTGCGTTTGTTTTACGTAACGGCACAAAGCGCGAACGGGACAAAGCAGTGAGTGGGCTGAGCCTGCCTTCTCTGAAGGCAGCGCTTGCAGATTCACCACCTGATCTCTAAATGGGGTGGTAGGAACCTTGGGCACATAGCCAGGCCTGGGTCTCAGAGTCAGGACAACGTGAGAGTAACCAGGCCCAAATTCAAGGCACGATTTGCTGACCGAAAATGCCTCCAGATCCCCAACTCTCTTGAATGATGCCAATGCGATCAGCATAGCTGTCTATAAAAACAGAATTTTAAGAGATACCAAATTGAATGGTTTGAACGAATCTCTCTGCTGACTCGCTAGAACTATAGAGAGATCCCAAGAGGGCATGAGAGGGGGGCGGGATGGATTTAACCGCCATGCGCTTCAGAGGAATCGGATGATTAGATCTTGCTTCCCGAGCGTGTTGCCATCCACCGCGTCATGATGAGCGAAGATCGCAGCCACGTAAACATTCAGTTTGGAGGGTTACAGCCTACGCTCTAGCTTATCCAGAAGGAAGGATAAGACAAGGGTAATTTGGCAAGTTCGGGGGTCTTCTCGGCAAGAAGCGCACCACTCAGAGAATAGACTCCTCTTCAGGGCGTAGACATGCCTCGTAGAGGGTGCTCTAGCCTGAGTGATGGTGTTAAGTACTGCAGGCGGTAAGTCACCTAAGTCTTCCATCCTCTGTCTATGGACCACACGTGGAGGTTCTAGAGAGAGGAGGTCCTCCCTTAGGGGAATGCGCCAAGGAGGGGCCAGCGCGAGGAGTTTGAGCTCCGAAACCCAGGTCCGGTTGGGCCAGAGTGGTGCAACAAACAAGACCTGCTCCTCGTCCTGCCTGACTTTGCACAAAGTTTGTGCGATTAGGTTTACTGAAGGAAACGCATATTTGCGAGTGACTAATGGCCAGCTGTGAGCCAGTAGACGAGCCCCAGAGGGACTCTGGCCCATAGAAAAGCCAGATTTGTCCAGGGGCTGAAGGTGCGGAGATTCAGTGGATTGATACGCACCCGGTGCGTACACACGTGCCATGCCCATCTGGGGACTCGATCGCGCAGCCAACACTGAAGTGGTCTCATATGAAGCAAACCGAGCAGCGCTAACCAAGCTGACAGAGTGCGCGCTAATGGCATCATCAGAGCAATCGCTGACGTGCCAGCGGAGGAGCAGCTCGGGATGGGAGTGCTTATCCCGGGAAGTGGTGCCTCCCGAGGAAGAGTTGAAAATAAGAGAATCTCTCGTACCTTCCTCCCTGGATCCAGCGATGAGGCCCGTGAGAGAAAGGAGTCCATTCTGCTGCACTCTGAGGTCCTGAGGCGAAGGGTCCCGGTGCTGCGAGCAGAAAGGCAGAGCGTCCCAGATTGGCAGTGCTCAGGTTTGTGCATCCGGGGAGAGAGGAAATTAAAAATTTGGTTGCCGCCAGCCCGGAGGCCGGCAGCGATGGATTTAAAGTTGTTGTTTTGGACTGATGTCAGGTTTCTTCCTCTGCTTGAGCTGCACAGCACACAGCGAGCTCACATCATCAAGCATGCATATCGAACTACACTACCCAAAATACACTTCACTATGGACTACAACTCCCGTAAATCTCTCTCCTTCTCCTCTCTCCTGCAACACTAGTGTGCAACTTAAGCAAAATTGATACTAAAATAGTTTTACATTTGGTTTTGTAGTCCGGGCCTAAATAAATATTTGTTACACTTTTTGATCATTTTAATTCATTTGATTGACTATATATAAATCAGTTGATATTATTACCGCATTTATTGTGTAAAATGGCAACTTTTTCCTGTCATTCACTGTGTTTTGGTCATTATCAGTGCACTGTCACTTTAATTGAGCGTGAGCAGCGCGGCAAAAGTAGAACCAGCACCGAAACTATCGTAACACTGCTGCTTTAGTGACGCTCAAGCTTTGCTCTGACGCGCTGCTGTTGCGTGCGGTATGAAAGCTCTAATCTGTTAACATGGACGCTGAAAAAACACACGGTGCTCACGCGCCGCTTACGCTTGCAGTGTGAAACAGGCGTAACGGAAAGAAGATTTTTTTCCCCCTAATATTCAGCTAAAGTGCAATTTAAAGGCCTAACTAGTTAAAAGCTTTAGGCAGGTTAGGTTAATTAGGAAACGTAAACACATTTATAAGGAATACTGTTACAATGTCCTTGCTCTGTTAAACATTACTTGGAATATATTTGAAAAAGAATTACAATTTTAAAGTAGGGTGAATAGTTTTACCTTCGAATGTATTTCATACATATACACTTGCATTTGAACAAGCTCTAATGTGGCATTTGTTGATTCCTAATATTCAATGTTAAAAACACAAAAGGAACCAAAAAACACAGTGAGGGCTGGAGTGAAATCTAGTTGTCCATCAATGTGTTGCTCTCCCCTCAATCCTGACCATCCACATACCCAAACTAAACAGCAAAAACACAAAATAATTTTAATTATTTAAAATAAGTTTCAAATAATTATTAAAAATAAGCATATCAAAATAACACACACACACACACACACACACACACACACACACACACACACACACACACACACACACACACACACACACACACACACACACACCAAGATTATTATAAATGAATAATTGTAAATATACTGATTATTGTTGTTTTAATACATTTTAATTAGTTTTTAATGCTAAAATGTTAATTGTTAAATGTACAGTTTATTCTGATTTATTATAAATTTTTAGCGTTATAAATTAATAATATGATATGAATGATACGATATATTGAATTAAAATGTGATATATAGGATAATTATCTGATATACTGAATAATAATATGATGTATTATTTATATTTTTATTTAATTATTATATGTATATCTTTTCTTTTTTTTCTTTTTTTTTACTACTACTATTTTTGTGTTTTTTAATTTATATGTATGTTCTCTTACTTCTATGCAAACTTTAGAACTGCTCTGGCAATACATTTGTAACATTTTTCATGCCATTAAAGCAGTTATTGAATTGAATTGAATTGAATTGAGAGAGAGAGAGAGAGAGAGAGAGAGAGAGAGAGAGAGAGAGGGATAAAACATTATATTCTCCTTCTATTAACCTCCAACAATGACAAAACTACAGATTGCAGTCATTCTTCAGCTTCCTGCGTGCAGAGTTGGCAGATGCTTGGAGAATGAAAGAATGTGTGTTCGTAAACGCTCAAGGACATTGCTGCTGCAAGACATGCTTTTCACTGGTTTGAAAGAGGTTCAGAAGAAGAAATATTAAGAAAAGCATTCTCGGTGAAGCTAAGGTCACTCAGACAACTTTTAAACAGAAATGAAAGAATCGATTCAGAATTCTGTGAACTGACTGCACTTTACAGAGCTACAGGTAAATTATTTTCTTTTATAATAGTGACATTTATATTTTGGGGACAAGGGAGCAACTGTGTTTGTGAGGGCAGATGTTTGGGCAGATCTTTAATCTTTTTTTACTCTAATCACTAACAGTCAGAAGTTTGGGATCACTAAGATGTAAAAAAATATTTACAACAGTGAATGTAATGTATTCTTGTCAAATTTAATTGTATTCAAAGCTCATTTTTCATTCACATCAGTGTCACGAGATCCTTCATAAATGCTTCTAAAAAGATCATCTGCTGCTCAGGAAACATTTAATATTGTCAGTGTTAAAAACTGTTGCCCTGCTTTATATTTTTGTGGAACCTGTGATAAAGTGCCATTCAAAAGCACCATTAAAATTGTATTTACTTGAATTAATCAATGACACATTCAGTTGTTAAAGAATGAAAGTAAAGATATTCAAATATTTAATTCAATTCATGTTTATTTCAATAGCGCTTTTACAATGTATATTATTTCAAATAAGCTTAACATGGAAGTACTAGTAGATTGAAACTGTGTCAGTCCAGTTTTCAGATTTGAAGTTCACTTTAGTTTTCAGAGTTGAAGTTCACTTTAGTTAAGTTTAAATTTCAGTGGTTTAAGTTTCACTGCTGAAAGTTCAAACACTAAAGAGTAAATCCATTGATGCACAGCTCCACAAGGTCCAGACCAAGCAAGCTGACAGTGGTGAGAAACAAACTTCACCAATTGAAAAAAGTGAAAGAAAAAAAAAACATGAAAGAAACCCGGCTCTGTTGGGCATGATTTGGCAATGCTTTCAGCATACTGTACACACACACACATTATATATATATATATATATATATATATATATATATATATATATATATATATATATATATATATATATATATATATATATATATATAATTGAAGTCAGAATTATTTCTTTTTTTTTCTTTTTTAAATATTTCCCAAATGAAGTTTAACAGAGCAAGGAAATTGTCACAGTATGTCCGATAATAGGTTTTCTTCTGGAAAAAGTCTCATTTGTTTTATTTCTGCTTGAATAAAAGCTCTTTTAATTTTTTATGAACCATTTTAAAGACAAAATTATTAGCCCCCTTAAGCTATGTATTTATATGTATGTATATGTATATATATATATATATATATATATTACAGTTTTTTACAATGGCTATGACAGTTTTTTCAATACATTTAACAAGTTTGCTAAACTCTTAACACAACTACACACCTAAAACACACAATTGACAAAACAGTTAATTTAATGCTCAAAATCACACATTGTAAACTAAACCTCTAAACTACTTTTCAAAATACAATAATAAACGAACACACTACACCATGTCTAACAAAACACTGCAAACATGTTTCAAAATTACATAATTGTTCAAAACACAAACACATGTTCTCTTTCAACAGAAACATTCAGTCAATCAGAAAACACTGACAATAAAAACACTAGCATCAGTTAAAATTACAGAAACTGCATTAGTTTATGTGTCAGCTCTGTCCTTATATTTTAAGACTCTCTACATCTTCATTTTGTTAGGTTACGTAAATGCATTTTCTTTTTTTACTGCAAAAATTCAATACAAAAATAAAGAAAAAAAATTGCTTTACAAAATTTACAGTTTAAAAAAAAAAATACAGACACAGAATTGCTGCAGGAGACTTTATTTGCAAAAGGACATCACTGCAAGATATACAAACAGAAAAAGCATCACAATTATAATAAAAAACTAAATAATTTTCTGTTCTGCCTGGTCTTCTGCATTTGCCCGACTTCTTCTCTGGCCCGGCATGGTAACGATGGCCCTTTGGCCTGTTATGTTTCTCCTATGGCGACGCCCTTTCGCCAAGTTGAAGTCAGCCTCGTCAACATAGATAATTTCATGTGGGACTTGATTGACCTCCAATTTCATGACTCTCTAAAAGTAATTAGACATAGTGTAAATGGTCCACTGTACTATAACTAATGTATGTACTAATGAACGCCAGGTTTATAGAGAAACTACTTTTCAAAATACAATAATAAACGAACACACTACACCATGTCTAACAAAACACTGCAAACATGTTTCAAAATGACATAATTGTTCAAAACACTAACACATGTTCTCTTCCAACAGAAACATTCAATCAATCAGAACACACTGACAATTAAAACACTATCATCAGCTAAAATAAAAAAAAACTCCATTAGTTTATGTGTCAGCTCTGCCCTTATATTTGAAGTCTCGTTACAGTTTTGTTTCGTTGGGTTAAGTAAATGCATGCATTTTCTTTCTTTTACTGCAAAAATTCTATACAAAGCGAATAAAAAAATTGCTTTATCAAATTTACAGTTTATGTAAAAAAAAACTTTTTTTTACAGAAGGACATCACTGCATTCAGAAAAAGCACCACAATTATAATAAAATAACATAGAAATCTTCTATTCTGCCCGGTCTTTTGCCACATGTTCTCATCCACATTACACTTGATATCTTCTGTGGCCCGGCATGGTAACTGTGGCCCTTTGGCCTATTATGTTTTTCCTATGGCGACATCCCCAGCCTTGTCAACATTGAAAATTTAATGTGGTACTTGATTGGCCTCTAACTTCATGACTCTCTGAAAGTAATTAGACACAGTGTATGCAAATGCTGTACTGTATATCTACTGTATGTACTAATGAACTCCAGGTTTAAAAAGTAGTTTACTGCAAAACACACTGTGTATAGTACAGTAATGACTGTATTGCATAATCTTACCTGGACGTATTGGTGACAGAGTTCTTTGATGCGCTCACTGTTCCTTTCAAAAACCTCAAGAGTCCTCTATTAGAACATATGATCATGTGATTGGAAAAACCTCAAGACATGAGTATGCTTTCTAGATGGTGATCAGCTGTCATATATATATATATATATATATATATATATATATATATATATATATATATATATATATATATATATATATATATATATATATATATATATATACATATGACAATATGCTGTTTCTCAATGGCAATTGAATAAAATACAGGGAATATATTTGTGTTTCAATTGACAATATGAACAGCTGTTCACTTTGGCTTTAGCCTATATAGGTTCTGTTTAGGACATGATGTTATCTGTTCTGACATACTGTGTGAAAGCATTGGTAAATTGGACTGTGAAATTACATTGTTTTGGTCTTGGTTGAGTTTGTGTGTAAAAGAAGTTCAAGCATTTTAAATTTGTGTTAACTGGATGCATTTTGTGTCAAAGCAACAAGAAATGTGTTAATTGTATAGCCCACGAAGACAAATGTTGTGCTAACCGTGTTAAGAGTTTAGGAAACTTAAATGTATTGAAAAAAGTGTCATAGCAATTGTAAAAAACTGTAAACACAGTTAAAGTCAGAATTATTACCCCCCTTTAATTTTTTTCTTAAACATTTCCCAGATTATGTTTAACAGAGCAAGGAAATTTTCACAGTATGTTAAAAGTCTCATATTTGAATTTGGCTAACTAAACTAAATAAATTCAAGTAATCTTGACTTAAGATAATATTGTCACAGTAACACAAGGAAAACAAAGATGGATAAATCTTTAAGGATATTTATTTGTGCAACGCAACAAATGCAAAGAGACGAAGCAGGTAAGTGGTGTAGCAGAGGGAAAGCATTCTCACTCACAGTTCAAATGGTAACTTTCAGACCTTCAGTGTAACACCAACAAAGCTTTAGTCACTTCTATTAAGCAGGTGTGTTTGCATCTACAGAAGCGTACAAGAGGGAGAGGTAGAGCAGATGAAGAGAACCAACTGATTTCGATTCCAGCCAGTAAATGAATGAATAAGGTAAGTCTTTATAATGCATGGGTGACTGCAGGTGCAGGTGATCAGTAATCAGGTGATTGTCCACGGATGTGGTGAGTGGTGGATGGTGAGGGAGAAACGAGCTGAGGGTGTGACAAATATGAATTTACAACTTTTGAATTGTGATGTGTCAAAAGCATGTTCATGTTAGAGAATGCGGATGAGGGAACTGGGGAAACAGCAGTGGGTAGCCTCAGAAAGTTCACTGGTTTGAGCCCCGGCTGGGTCAGTTTTCTGTGCATTTCTGTGTGGAGTTATAAGTCAATTTGGTAAGCTAAATTGTCCAAATGTGTGTATGTCCTGGTCCTCGAGGTTGGAGGTTGAGCATTGGGCTGACAACTTACCTTGTAAAATTAGATGTTATGAAACACAACATGGTGTAGCTAAATGAACTTCGTTATAAATGGCCCTGGGTGATTGCAAGCAAGTTATTGTTTTTTGTCTTTACTCAAATTTTTTTAGTTCAGCTTACTTGATCATTTTAATGCAATCAGTTTCCTTATATTTTTCTAGTAATGTGAACACTAATTATTTTGAGTCAATGGTACTGAAGTTTACTTCATTAAAAAGGTTGTAAATGCACACTGTTTTACGTTATGCTCACTTAAAATTAATAATTACTTTACTATATTTGAACACACTGTTAAAAAATCAGTAATTTTATGGCCCTTAAATTACAGAAATTACTGTAAAATAACAGATATTAAATAACAGACATTTATCAGAAATTAAAATTTAAGGAAACTGCTGTAATTTAATATCCGTTATTTTACAGTAAATTTCTGTAATTTAACGGCTGTTATTTTATGTTTTTTTTTCTGGCACATCAGCTGCTAAAAACAAAACGTAAAATTACAGATTTGTTTTTTTACAGTGCAAATAATTTACCTTTTGTGAGCCGAATAGGTTTGTTTTAAAAACAAAAAAATTGATTCTAAACTTTTGAACAGTAGTTTATGTATTTTATTTCTAAATGGGTTCATCTGCACTATACAATGTGTGTGTGTGTGTGTGTGTGTGTGTGTGTGTGTGTGTGTTTTGTTTACAAAATGTTTGAAATACTTTACATATTTACTACTGTTTTATTTTTCATTTTATATTTTGCTTCTTTGATGGTGCCGCCACACAAGAACAGGAGCTGCGGGAATGGAGGACTGTACTGCTGGTGATCGGTATGATGGAAATACAGCAGGATACCGGGCGATGTGGGAGCTGTATGGATGTTCCCGTGGGATATCAACTTTAATCATCTTTGTACTGTAAGAACACACACAGATACAGATTATAAATCTCTTGAGCTTTCACTCTGTCCTTGACCCGTCCCTGCCTGACTGCACAGTCAGTTACTCAACAATATGAAAACACCGAAAAGGAGGTGGAAAAAAGCAGACTGAAAAAAAAGGACAGAAATAAGAAATATGTTTTAATATTTTACCTCATATCGATGTCTGTTGGCTTGGGAATCCTTGATAAAAAACATAAAAGTAGCAAATAAATAAATAATGCAAATTTTATTGACAATGTTTCATTATGAGCTTCTAAAAAAAAATACAGCTTACAGCTGGTCATTCAGTCGGACATTGCTCTTCTTAGTTAGTGTAAGGTCGTAATATTGCTCAATGATGACAGACCTGAAAGGAAGCATATTGAATGATAGTTTTTCAATCCCTCATTATATATATATATATAAATATATATATATATATATATATATATATATATATATATATATATATATATATATAATACATAAAAGCTTTTTTTATACTGAGTTTTTACTAAAACAAGTAAAACAGTGTTAAAAATGGAATGAAATTTAATAATAAAACATATTTATGAAATAGTGTAAACAAAATATTAACTAATATAATATTTCATTTCGGTTATTTAATTTAATTTAATAGTCAAATAAACTTTTTAAAACAATAAATGAATGACATGTATGCATAACTTTTGTGTGAAAAAAAATCAACTTATCAATATTCGGTGTATCAGATATATTTCACACGCATACAGTTGAAGTCAGAATTATTAGAACCCCTGATTTATTAGCCACCCAAGTACCCCCCCCCCATTTTCTGTTTAACAGATAGAAGATTTTTTAAACACATTTCTAAACATAATAGTTTTAATAACTCGTTTCTAATAACTGATTCATTTTATTTTTGCCATGATGACAGTAAATAATATTTGACTAGATTTATTTCAAGACCCTTCAATACAGCTTAAAGTGACATTTAAAGGCTTAACTAGGTTAATTAGGTTAACTAGGGTTAGAGTAATTAGGCAAGTTATTGTATATAAATGGTTTGTTCTTTAGACTATCGAAAAAATAGAGCTTCAAGGGGCTTATAATTTTGACCTTAAAATGTTTTTTTAAAAATTAAAAACTGCTTTTATTCTAGCCAAAATAAAACAAATAAGACTTTTTCCAGAATAAAAAAAATTATCAGACATACTGTAAAAATGTCCTTGCTCTGTTAAACATCATTTGGGAAATATTTAAGAAAGAAAAGAAAATCAAAGGGGGGCTAATAATTCTTACTTTAACTGTGTATGCATAAATGTGAAAATAAAACAACATTCTTATTACACATTCAAATCCATAAATTGTGTCAAAGATATTAAAAACACAAAGGGTTGCTTTCAATAACAAATGGGTAAAATGAATTAAATGAAATTGGTAAATTATAAATATCTAAAAACAGAAATAAAAATTTGGATCTCCACTGTGATCCTTAAATATTTAAAAATTTCCTTTGATAATTTTAGTAGAAATTACAAGGTTTTAACACAGTGTGTAAATTGTGTTTACAACCAATTAAAATGTATTTATTTATTTATTTATTTTAATGTATTTATTTATACAGGGACAATGTACAACACGAGATGTTGTTCCAGAGTTAGCTATAAAGCTAATTTACATCTGCTAATTTACCCTGGGCAGGAAGTAACAAATTTAAAAGTAAAAAAAACAATTCATTATACACTTACAAAACAAGACATGCATCACATCATTATCAGTAAAATGAACCCAAATCAGTGGCTACATATTTGATTTTGTTTAAGCCAAATTTTAAGAACAGTTTTAAAATTAGTCAAAGTGCTACTCTCTCTTATATCCACTGGTAATTTATTCCATCTTTCTGCTGCTCTGACTGAAAAAAAACTTAATTGTCCAAAAGCAGTTCTCCTAAGTTTAACTGAACAATCACCTCTAACTGATAACCTAGTCTGTTATATTGTCCTTACAGACAATCAAACATTGTTGTGCAAGATCATGAAATATTTATACATTAAACTCACATCAGCATAAAATAAGAAACTGTCAAATGCTAGTAATTTATGTTGTGCAATACAGTTACAATGATGATAGCTCCTAGGCTTTTTAGCTAAAACTGTTACAGTTTGTTTATAGATAATATACAATGGTTTAAAATTGTAATTTGTGGGACCAGCTTGTAGCTCAATAAAATAAGAGGAAAATCATGTATTCATAAAAAGTTTAGCAGCAGCTATAGTGCTGCTAAACATTTTAGTGTGTCTTCTGTAAATGATGCTCAAAATGTATGAAAAAAAAATTTTTGGACAGAAAAAAGTAATAAATTATCAAGTTCTACATCACAGAAAAAAAAATCTGTATAGCACTTATTCCTTTAAATTAAAATATTTTATAATATAATATAATATATTATAATATAATATAATATAATATAATATAATATAATATAATATAATATAATATAATATATCAAATTAAAACAGTGTAATAGGTTTCATTTGTCTGATTTAACAATAATGCAAATTATATTTATGTTTTTGACAAAATTGTGATTAGTATCAAAAATGTCTTTAAAAAAATCGCAGAGCTCACTCAGGTAACACAGATCCTCCGAAACTGAAGTGTCGATGTCCCTTAATGACAGCAGGAATGTGTTCCTTCTGAGAACTGGAAGTCATCTTTCTGCAAGCCAGTTGGTTTAGTCCTTTATTCTGGTGCTTGTGGTAGACCCTGTTGTCTCTTTTGTAAAATTCAAAAGCAAAGTCTATAGTTTAAATCACTTTTTTCATGCTTCATGCACTTACAATGTACATTCCACAGTCCATCACATAAAGTCGTTTTTATGACAACTTTGCAAGTTTATTGAAAAGGAAAGACTGAAATAATTCCACTGCATAGGTATGTCATGACTGTCAGTGACCACCTGAGGACGCTGTAGTTCAATGGACACTGAGTGGAACTACAGCATCCACAAAGACTACATTTCCATACATTCTTTCACGCACACACCCGGTCTGTCATCTACACGGATTTACAACCACAGCTGTCTCCAATCCCTGTTGATTACCTGGAGTATATATTCAACCATTCCACCTCTGTTTGTTAGTTGGTTGTTGTCGTTCCTGTTGGTATGCTTCCTGATTCCGGTTTATATCCTGTTCTTGTGCTAAAGTCTAGTTCTAGTTTCGTCTGTTTGAGTTCCTAGTTTGTTTGTTTGTTTGTTTGTTTATTTTGTTACTTTGATTTTTGGATTTTGTCACTGTTGCTGCACTCTCACATTAAGAGATCTGCACTTGGATTCTTCACCCGTTTTTGTTCCTGTTTTGATCACCCTAACATGACAAGGTATTTACACAATTTTACCTCAGGTCACTTTTGTTAAACATTACACCTCGTCGGCTTAAAGTAATTCTGCTGTTTGAAGGTGGATTTTTTTTTTTTTTTTTAGTGTGGTCCTGAGTCCTTTGGTCAAAAGACATCTTTTATATTTGCTGCACTGAGCTTTTCATCCACCCTGATGAATCCCTCATTTACTTAAAAAAAACCCCAATGACTGCACTGTTTAATGTGGCCATAACCATACTTAATCTTTGGGATGGTTTCATCCAGGTACCAGGATGGTTCTCAAAATCATGTAGTTACTGAAAAAACTGAAGATTTTTCTGAAGAACAGCAGACAGTTTAACTATTCAGCACAAATAAGTGACTAGCATCACAATGCAAAACTTTCCCAAACATTTTACATAACACTACACTCTTCATTACATGGTACTTCATCTAAACTGGAGTCAACTCAATCTCACCTTGGAATGTAAAGTCCAGTGATACTCAATGGATGCCTCAAGATCGGAGGGAGTCTGAATGGAGAAGGGTCGTTTTCTTCTTCCATGCTTTCTTGACCAATGCTCTCTCATAAAAGTTGAAGCACTTTCCACCAAAGCTTTTTCTTTCTTCTGTTGTCAAATCACTTTTCAATAAAGGGGTTGTATTTGCTTCGGTAATAGATTGCCAAAAACTGGTTAGAAGGACACTACTTCCAAAGGCTGGGACCTTTACACCGCTCACAAGCATTGAATCAGCAAACAGCCACATGAAACCCCAGAGTGACACATTATCCAAGTCTGAACACTATCACTATAGAAGCTCAGCTGCGGTCTTTGTTGTGTTTAAGAGATTTGGTGATACGAGATGCTCATTAGATTTGCCTCACTAACACATCACACTTAATCTTACTGCTAAGCCATTAAACTCCCTTATAAATTCCAAATATAATGCAAAAGTTGTCTTTGAACAAATTAGGCTGATGTCAGTTCCCGTTGGCTGGATTTAAAGGCCTTTACGGCTTTACGGGTCCATCCCAAAGGACCCGTAAAGCCCTCTGCATAACAGCAGATGCCACCCACCCAATGCACAGCTTCTTCAGTCTGCTGCCATCAAGGAGGAGACTGCGCAGTCTCCAGGCCAGGACCAACAGACTGAAAGACAGCTTCATCCATCAGGCTGTCAGGAAGCTGAACTCTCTCCCAGCTCTGCTCCCCGCTCCCTTCCCACGCACCTCCTCCCCTCGCACCTCTGGACTCTGACACACACACACACACACACACACACACACACACACTCATCTGCACTGGTCACTTTATGCAGACACATATACTACCTCCCAATATGTCACTGTCACTTTATCACAATTATCATGTTTACAAGTTCTTTTTGCACTATACTGTTTTTTATCTGCACAACTCTGGTTTACTTTGCACTCATTGCTATATGCCCTTAATGTCACTGTATTGTTTACAATTTTTTTTTTTATTACATATGTATATTTCTTAGACCACATTTATGTGCAATGTATATACTGTAAATTTTCTAAATTTTCTTTTTTTCTTAAACCCTACTATTTTTTATATATATATATTTTATATTAATGTTAAGCACCTTGGGTCTGAGAGTAACGCAATTTCGATTCTCTGTATGTCTTGTACATGTGGCTGAATTGACAATAAAGCTGACTTTGACTTTGACTTAACTGTTACACTCAAAGCTAATTATGTAAATTCAAAAGTAAATGTATTCCTTATGAATTATGCAAGAAATCAATAGCCCCAAGAGAGCAATCACAGCTTTGAACGTAAAATCTTCTTTGGAAAGGCTGCTGAGTGAGGAAAGTTTGGTGCTTGAATTCAACAGGCTGAAACCAGAGTAGGTTATCTGAGAAACAGAGATCTAGGCTACTGCACTGTTCAAGAAACCAGCTCTGGTTTCAGAAGCTAAATGTGAATTTTTAACAAACACATCCTAGAGAAAAATACAGTATATGGCACCTTTAATGCAACAGCTGACCAAAATTTAAATTATCTCTCTATTTTTTTTCTTCCTACAACCAATAAGCCTTGTCTTTGGAACATAAATATCCATCCATGCAATCAGATATTTTAATGTTCAAAATACACTGTAAAAAATGTTACAAACTTAAGTGGATTTAACATAAAACAATTAAGTTGTCCCCCCAAAAATGAAAAATTGTGTTGTTTCAACTTAAATAAGTAGTTTAAACAAAAAGTTAAAAGTCATTTTTTGAGTGAATATAATAAATGAAGGCTGTATGAGTTGCTGCCTGTCTTGAACACTGTTAATTTACCCGTCCACAATTTAGTCCTGTAAAACAAATTCTTATTTGCGGAAAGTTTAAAATATATAAATACATGATATTAAACAATCCATGAACCACAAAAATGAAGGTCTTATGCATATTTGCACACTAATAAAACTATATACACTCACTGGCCACTTTATTAGGTACACCTTCTAGTACCGGGTTGGACCCTATTTTGCCTTTAGAACTGCCTTAATTCTTCAGGGCAAAGATTCAACAAGGTACTGGAGTTTTTGATCCATATTGATATGATAGCATCATGCAGTTTCTGCGGATTTGTTTGCTGCACATCCATAAAGTGAATCTCCTCTTTTATCACATCCAAAAGGTGCTCTATTGGATTGAGCCCTGGTGACTGTGGAGGCCATTTGACAAGTGAACTCATTGTCATGATCAAGAAACCAGTCTGATGATTCACACTTTATGACATGGTGCGTTATCCTGCTGGCAGTCGCATCAGAAGATGGGTACACTGTGGACATAAAGGCATAGACTTGGTCAGCAACAATACTCAGGTAAGCTGTAGGGTTGACACAATGCTCAATTGGTACTAATAGACCCAAAGTGTGCCAAGAAAATATCTCCCACACCATTACACCACCAACACCAGCCTGAACCATAGATACAAGGCAGGATGGATCCATGCTTTCATGTTGCTGACGGCAAATTTTGACCCTACCATCTGAATGTCACAGCAGAATTCAAGGTTTATCAGACCGGGCAACGTTTTTCCAATCTTCTATTGTCCAATTTTGGTGAGTCTGATGTGTGAATTGTAGCCTCAGTTTCCTGTTCTGACAGGAGTGACACCCGGTATGGTCTCCTGTGCTGTAGCCCATCCATCTAACTCAGAGTTCGACGTGTTGTGTGTTCAGTTGTGAGCTCCTCCGCATACCTCGGTTTTAACAAGTAATTATTTGAGTTACTGTTATCAGCTGAAACCAGTCAGGCCACTCTCTGACCTCCTGGCATCAACAAGGCATTTGCGCCCACAGAACAGAGCACTGCATATTTTCTCTTTTTCAGACTAATCTCGGTAAACCCTAGAGATGATTGTACGTGAACATCCCAGTAGATCAGCAGCTTCTGAAATACCAGCCCATCTGGCACCAACAACCATGCCACGTGCAGTCACATAAATTACCTTTTTTCTCCATTCTGATGTTTGGTTTGAACTGCAGCAGATCGTCTTGATCAGGGGTGCTCAATCCTGTTCCTGGAGATCTACCTTCCTGCAGTTTTCTGTTGCTACCCATATTAAACACACCTGCCTGTAATTATCAAGTGGTGTTCAGGTCCTAATTAATTGGTTCAGGTGTGTTTGATATGGGTAGCAACTGAAATCTGCAGGGCTGCGTCCAAAACCGCATACTTCCATACTATATAGTACGCCAAAATCAGTATGCAAGCCAAGTAGTATGCCCGAATTCATAGAATTCGAAAATCAGTATGCGAAAAGTACCCGGATGACTTACTACATCCGGCGAGATTCCGGAGTGCGCATCCCATGCATGCTGCGCTATCCCATGATGCCCCGCGAGCGAATTCATGAATGGAAGTAAAGCGACGCAACTGACGCACGTAGGTCACGTGACCATGACAAAATGGCGGATGTAGTATGTCCGAATTCCATTCATACTTTTCACATTCATACTGTATAGAACATACTTTTCTAACGGCCGAGTAGTACGCTTAAATTTAAATGCAGTACCTACTCAGTAGTAGGCGGTTTCGGACGCAGGCCAGGATGGTAGATCTCCAGGAACAGGATTGAGCAACCCTGGTCTTGATCATGTCTACATGCCAAAATGCATTGAGTTGCTGCCATGTGATTGGCTGATTAGACATTTGTGTTAATGGGCAGTTGGACAGGTGTACCTAATAAAGTGTTTAAGTAGTAAGTGTAAAGCCGGTAAATGTACATTTTTTTTTTTCCATTAATATGCATCATTATTGAAATGCAAAATTACGTAATTAAGCCTTGTTTTCTGAGAAACTGAGCAAAATTAATTAAGGTTATACTTCAAACCAGATTAAACATCTAGCATCAGGCTACAAAAGTTCCAATCTCATATGAATTAAGTAGGATTTGTTCTTAATCCTACAGTAAACTTGTTTAAATTTGATTAATTTTACAGAAAACAAGAATCTTGTTTTTGAGATGATGAGAATTTCTTAACAGTGGATATAAATGAAGATATTTTAAAGAATGCTGGTAACCAAAGAGTTGACTATTTATTGACTGCTTTAGTATAGAAGTCATTTTGGTCCTGTCAATTTGGCTACCAGCATTTTTAAGTATATCTTTTTCTTGGTTCACCAGAGGAAAGAAACTCATAAATAAGGTTAGATATGACACTGATGGAACCCTAAAACCATTAGTAGCCCAATATCTCTAGTGTCAATGTCAGATTGTCCTTCCATATTGAAAAATAACATGTAAAGCATAAAACAACACCAGTTATGATAAAAATAGTAGATTCCTCGTAAATGATAAATTTTCCAACTAAAGCAGTAAGAGCCATTTACACACAATACATCTTTGAGTCTAAGAAATGTAAGACGCAGTGCTCAGGAATGTTTTTGTTTTAAAAAGTGCAGCTTAGAGCACAAGAGTATCCTGGGTACACATAATTTATGTCCATGCTAATTTTACACCTTGTTATTTTTGATTACACATTTTTAATTATCTAAACCAGGGGTCAACAACTCTGATCCTGGAGAGCTACCTTCCTGCAGATTTCACTTGCAACCCTGACCTGACACACCTGTCTGTAATTATCAAGTGCTGCTTTAGCTCGTAATTAACTGGTTCAGGTGTGTTTGATCAGGTCAGTGGTAAGCAAATAGGTCTACAATTTTTTTTAATAGATACTTAATAAGCTGCTGGGTGTCACGAATATTAGCTTAAGGGCCTACCAGACTCATTAGAGGGCACTCCAGCTATCTCTACACTACTTCTGCTATTCACCCGGACTACAAAACCCATAATGTTTTTACCAGTCCAGACAATAGCTGCGTCTCAAATGGCACACTATACAGTATATACACTCATTCACTATGTACTTTAAACTTACACAATCGACAGCATACTGTTTCTCAATAAGCATTTTTCAATCTTGCATCCTCGTGGTCTCGTGTATCATGTCATCTTTAACCAAAGTTCGGCTCCAAAAGGGTCAAGGATGTGTTCTTGAAATCAAGAATGTGTCGATGCAGGCTTGAGTGCAAATCTTGTTTGAGAAGTCCCAAAAGTCAATGTGTGGCTAAATAAAGGAGGTGGCATCATTTTTATTGTTATAGTTCAGAGATATTATTTATCTTAAGAGTTTCCCTAAATGAAACAATGAAAGTAATATTGAAAATCTTTATAAAGGCATAAACATATTAAGGGTGTTTATTTGCTGAAATTTGTATTAAAATTAGCTTAATTTGTATTGTTCAAAGTATATTAGTAAGGTCTTTATGGATAGTATATATTGTGAAAAGGAGAAAAACAATAAAACAATGTATGAATGCAGTAATGTTTAAATAATTTTACATTAAAAATGTGTAAAGGTCATATGACCACTGAGAAGAACGCAGCATCTCATTTCTCACAGGACGTGTTCTCTGTTCTTGCGGTCTCCCGAGGTTGTATTTCCAGGGTAACTTGTCAAGAATATCTCCACAAAAACACAAGTTCATTCTCAGTGTTCCTGGGATTGAGAAACAGCCATCGATTACCATCTGTTTTGTTCCAGTTTTGACCCCAGCCTGTTAACCATTCTCTAAAGCTGCATTTGAAACTCCACCTCCGTTGCCATGCCTATATGATTGCAGAAGGAATAGATGCAGGTTCACTGTAAAAAATGCTGGGTTCCACTCAATGGGCTCTTTCATACCTGGTTCAACAAGCGCAAGACGTGTTTAGCGCGATTTGTTGCTATTTTCAGAGCAGCGCAAGCCTAATTTTCCCGTTTTGCACCACATTGTTTAAATAGCAAATTCATTTGCGCCTCTTTGTGGACTGTCTGGAAAGTATTCTAGTCTAGAAAGAAGATGTGTTTAGGCGCATTGTTGGTGCATTGCTATTTTGAGGAACTAAAATAGACTGCACAATTGACCAAATAAAACCTGGGGTCTGTTCTTCTTACGTGTATTACTCAATTAGCTGGATTATTATATTGATGATTTGAAACGATCTGAGACTTGTTGTCATAGCAATGGTTCCGGTAGCTCAAACCTGTTTAGGAGCAGGTTCATTTCATATAAACAGGATTAGATTGGGTCAGTTCAAGCAAAGATAATACTAAGAAAATGTAAAAATGTGTGTGTATATATATATATATATATATATATATATATATATATATATATATATATATATATATATATACACGTGTGTGTATATATATATATATATGTGTGTGTAATATATATATATATATATATATATTTTTTTATATATATATTTATTTATTTATATATATTTATATATATATATATATATATATTTATATATTTATATATATATATATATATATATATATATATATATATATATATATATATATATATATTTAACAAACTTAAGCTCACCTCCTACTACACGTCTAGCAGTTCGCACAATCCTATCTAGGCCTTTGCGATTGCTGCTGGTGCTATTTCCATACCAGGTGGTGATACAGCCAGTCAGGATGCTCTCCACAGTGCAGGTTTAGAAGGCGCGGAGGATGTGGGGGCTCATTCCAAACCTCCTGAGATGCCTGAGGAAGAAGAGACGTTTTTGTGCCTTCCTCAGCACTGCGTCTGTGTGAGCCGTCCATGTCAAATCCTCAGCGATGTGTACTCCAAGAAACTTGAAAGTGCTGACTCTCTCCACTGGTGTCACGTTGATGGTGATGGGGGTGTGCTCTTCTCTCTCCTGAAATCCACCACCAGCTCCTTGGTTTTGCTGATTGAGTGAGAGGTGGTTTTCCTTACACCACTGCGTCAGAGTGTACAACTCCTCTCTGTAGGCCGTTTCATCATTATCTGTGATTAGGCCCACCACCGTTGTGTCATCAGCAAATTTAACGATGACGTTGGAGCTGTGTTTGGCTGTACAGTCATGTGTGTACAGAGAGTACAGGAGTGGGCTAAGAACACAGCCCTGTGGAGCACCAGTGTTGAGGATCAGTGTCGATGATGTAATGTTGTTCATTCATCATGGGATCCAGGGAGGAATTTTAAGAGAAATTCTGTTATTTTCAGCTCTTCCTAAGGACGCAGCGTTTTTCCTTAAATCAAGCAAAATAATCTGCCAATGGGGTAAGCAAAACCCTATAAATTATCTTGTTTTTCGATTTGTGATAAGATTATTTTGCTTACCCCATTGGCAGATTATTTTGCTTGATTTATGGAAAATCTCACTTTATTTTGGCATATTATTTCCTAAAACAAGACAATATGTTTTGCTTGTCTAGAAAATGCTTCTTGATTTAAGAACCTTTACATATTTGGACTAGAAACAAGACAGAAATCTAAGTAAGAAAAGCATTTTTTGCAGTGTAGGGGACGTTGGAAGGTTGTGCTCTTTGTGATGTCAGTGTGCTCAGGCCTTGTTTTGGCAAACTACACATCAGGAGTGTGACAGGCTTGGCTGCTGTGGCGTTTTCCATACTGTCTCCCAAAGTCTGTTTATTACAGACATATGGAGAAGTTCCCTTATGAAGGGGATCGTCCTGGTTACGTATGTAACCCATGTTCCCCAAATAGGGTACATGGGTTAGGGAGTCTCCGGCTGGGAGTTGAGCGATCGGCTCTTCAGCAGGCAAATTCTGAGGACTGACTGATATAGCGCTAATTGGCTCATCAGTTTCAGCTGTGGAGCTAATCTCCGCCAAGTCAATTGCCATTTCCTTGGCCCGTTTTCATATCTTCAGAAAGTGATTGGTCGCCTGAAGCACTCCCAAAGTCTGTTTATTTCAGACACATGTCTCCGCTCCCTATTCGGAGAACGTGGGTTACGTACATAACCAGGACGTTCCCCATCCACGAAGGTAAAGGAGTATTGTAAAGAGTAAAAGTAAAGTAAAGAGAAAGTAAAGAGGCCGAATGGAGGAGGTTTGTTCTTTATTCTAATGCAGATGGTTTGTTTAACTGTTTTCTTGCAAGTAAAGTGTTTAGTTTTTCCACTTACAAAGTCCACCATATTAATAACAAATGCTCTATGGTGTTAAGCAACTAACTCTTAAAGGTAATGCAAGATAAGACTCTGATTAGTTTAATGCATGTGATGCTCAAAAAACACCAATTAACTCTTTAAGAGAACAAGCACAACCCTGCTAGACCATGTGCCGGAAAGCAAACCGTATTTTTCCGTCCCTAAAATAGCAAAAGTGGATTAGGACAATGCTTTGGCCCATGAGCTTTAGACTTAGCAATAGTTAAATAGAGCCCAATGCCTTCATGGTATCCCAACACAAATCAATTAAGTTCATTTGAATATCTATACAAATTTAAGTGAACTTAACATGAATCAGTTAGGTTGTTTTAAAAAAAAAAACTTTAAGAATCGAATCGATTCAGCTCATTTTAATAGTTTAAACAAGCAGCAAAATTATTTCTGCCTTACCCTATTTAACTTTAAATTTAAACTTATCCTTGCTCTTAAAAAAACAAACAGCCTAATTAATTTTGCGTTTCAGGTTATTAAAAAAGGATGCAGACCTATACAGAACAGTCACTGTGAAATTATAATGGAAATACTTTAGAAGATCAATTGTTCATTCAGCTAACTTTAATGTTGGACATGTTTAAAGGCTTGCGTGTCAAATTAATAAATTTTTAATTTAAAGCTTCTAAAATCAAGTCCCTAACTTATCCTTTATGTTCTACAATTGAAACGGCATATGATCTGCCGTGTTCCTGAAAATGCCGCTTCTTGGTTTATTAACAAAAAAAGCAAATGAAATAGGGAAAAAGTATTGAATACAAGAAATTGAACAGATTGAAGAAAGTAGGGTTTAAAAAGGTATGTAAATCCCAAAGCTGAAATCTCTACTTGGTTACCAAGCAGCTCTTCCCTTTGTCAGTGTAAATTAAAACTAGCTGTCCTACATTACCAAAAGATGAAGATGAAACACAAAAGATGAAGATGGACATTTCAGTGATCCCAAACACCCTCTACTCTTTTTACTCTAACCATCCCATAAAAAAGTTAACAAAACTCTCAATTGGTTTAAGAAGAAAGTAATTTAACTAGACAAAATATTAGAGTTGATAGTGTAGGAATATAAATTAATATAATCTATAAATAACTGAAAAGTATATTTACTGAAAAGTTATTTCTCAGGCACGTGCACACATAGGACTCAACCTGTGCAGAGCACATGCCCTTTTTAGTCTTCCATAGAAAGTGCCCTTCCAAAATGATCAAAAGTGCCCCCGCGACGCGACACACCCTCGGTCCTGCCCTTCAGTAGGCGCGCAATAACACCGCTCTTGAGTACGCGCGCGACAACACAGCTGATCAGAACGCACGCGACAACACGCATTGAGTGACAAGCGTGCTGTGTACGGATAGAATCAGCGGAGCGGGGAGCGCTCTCTCTCCCCGCTCCACTGATTCTGTCAGTGTACAGCGGTCGGCGCGAGCCACAAAATATTGCACTGAGGGCCGCAAATGGCCTGCGAGCCGCGAGTTTGAGACCCCTGATTTACAGAAACAACAGAATGTATTAAATGTTTAATGTAATGTATGATGTGAGAGATGATAAAATCATTATGTAACTACCACTAAACACTTTTTAAGGTTTATAATGCAAGTTAATAGAAATTAAGATCAGAAATTAAGATCATTAAAGTTTCTATAATTTTTTTTTCACCATGAAAGTGCATTGCTGGTTCTATCTAGAAATTGCTGTCCATTACCAGCAACAAACTGCATAATAAAAATTGTTGCTAGTATTTCAATCTATATTGCACATTTTCTGTAAAAAGTACATTTTGATTACTCCTAGTTTACATTTGACCTAACTTGTTTATCATATCAATTTTATTATTTTGCTCCATACTATTCTAAATTATAACCAGAAAGTTATTAATTGTTATTCAAAACATGGTGTATTACAACTGGGGTTTTGTAAGAGAAGAGCTGCAGAGGATTTGTGAATTTAAAATGTTTTGTCATAAAACATTTATTCATTCATTTTCTTTTCGGCTTAGTCCCTTTATTATTCTGGGGTCGCCACAGCGGAATCCACCACCAACTTATCCAGCACGTTTTACGCAGCGAATGCCCTTCCAGCTACAACCCCTCTCTGGGAAACATCCATACACACTGATTCACACTCATACACTATGGACAATTTAGTCTACCCAATTCACCTGTACCGCATGAAACAAAAACACAATAAAAAGAAAATTTAAAAATTTGTAACAACGCAGTAGCGCAGTAGGTAGTGCTGTCACCTCACAGCAAGAAGGTCACAGGTTAGAGCTCTGGTTTCCCTCACAGGTCCAAAGACATGCGGTACAGGTGAATTGGTTAGGCTAAATTGTTCGGAGTGTATGAGTGTGAATGAGAAAACGTGCTGGATATGTTGGTGATTCAATAAAGAGACAATGCTGAAAAAAATGAATGAATGAATAAAAAAAATGTGAAATGAAAAAAAACAATGAAATAACAAAGAGAAGGAACTAAATTCCTGAAATGTGTACTCAAATGTATACTTTTTGATACAATGTCACGATTGTCACGATCACCAGTAAACTAGTCTGTGCAGATCTGGTGCAGATTGCCACATTATGAACTACAACTCCCATCATGCACATCAGACACACCAGTTCCTGATTTCCTCAGATGGACTGATTAAATCGACCATAAAAACAGCACACACACACTCAAACTTTGCTGAGTCTTGCTTCTGTTTAAAGCATCATGTAAGTGTTATTCTTGACGTGTCTTACTGTGTTTTTGACCTTTGTTTTGTTTATTCTTCCTGTTGTTTTGTTGCCATTTGCCTGCTTTTCACTACACTATAGGTATTCTGTATGCTCAAGTTTGCCTCCGTTTTGACCATGAACTGCCTGACTAGCCTATAAATAAACTGCATGTAGATCCTCACCTCTGTTGTCCCAGACCCTTATGTGACAACTTACGTTACTTAAGTTAAAATACTTTGTAATACAATTAATACTTGTTTTTTAAGCATTGTACAGGTGTGTTTCGTTCACCCATACTTTAAAACAGTTTAAAAATCTTGATGGTTGTGTTGGTCTTATCTATTGTTGTAAAAAATAAATGATGAAAGAAGAGAGATCCCTGTCCAGGAGACTCGAAACAAGCAGAATTCCTTTATTGAGACGTGTTGACTAATCTGCAGTCATACAGCGTCTTTGAGAAGTCCATGTGTCTGCAAAAGCCTACTGGAGGTCTGCAATCTGCAAGTTTTATGACAAGTCTGAATTAAGACAAAGCTGTTCTGTCTATAATGTGTTTACTGAGGGTCTCAACTGCTTCCGCTCTAAAGCCAAATGTGGTTCAGATTTGTGAGAAGAAGCGCTGTCAAGTCTCTGGCAGCAAGAAGTAGGCAAAAGATGCCATGTTCAGAAGAACTGTTCATAATCTTCACTCAATGTTCTATTAATGTTCAGGACACTTCATGTTCATAAGAAATAATTAAAACTGTTAATAATGACATTTGAGGACTTTTTTTTTTGTGAAATCCCTTATGCAGCCCAGCCTCACCCAGACTTTGCCTCCTGCGGCCCCCAGGTAAATTGAGTTTGAGACCCCTGCTGTAAATGAACACTCCTAAGAAAAACTCCCACTCGCTATTTTATGAAACTGCCCCATGGTGTTATCAAAAAGTGAACACACAGATCGATATTATTCCGTGGCACAGCCAACTGCTTGCCAAGCATTTCCTCAGGCCAAGCCTTATTTATAAGGCTGCTTTGAACAATATATTCAGTATTACACCTTTAATTGGGATCCTCTGAGGGCCTTGTCAAAGATTTCGACGAAAGCTGGGATTTAGCACACATGCCAAACTTAAGTTCAGTGACCAATTACCATCCTCCTCTTCAGAGAGGTTGCTGTACTACATCTCCTCCTGTTGTATTATGAATGTAACGCAGTGATGCTTCTCCCTGGGTTGCTTGTTAATACTCAGCTATGGAGAACAGGTTTCATTAGCCTGTGTCAGAACATTCTGCTGTGGGCCATTAGAGGCAGTTTTAACCGTCAAGTCTGCAGCAGTGCCTCATCTTATTAATGAGCATCAACAGGTATAGGCTACACACACCAGCAACCATTTAAATGTGCTAATGTGATTAACCTATCAAGCTCAGAGGATCACCATGGAAGTTTTTCTTTGAAACACAGTATTCACAGTAGTAAGTTTTAAATATAGTTTATTGAAGATCTGTCTGCATATTACACATCAGTGGATGAAAGTTTGATGTTACTTAATGTAAATGCATTGCGTGGTAAGGTTCATTCCAGTATGGTACAGTACGGTTCGGTATGGGTCAGCTTTATCATGGTTGTATCTTCACTGTCAAATAGTACTCTTTTGACATTACATGTATGTACAACAGTAAGTTTCAATCTCATTCTCACTCAAAGAAAAGCCATATGGGTCGTTCATATATCACATGAGAAACAAATCAGATGTAACCTATCAGTCTAAAGCCTGGTTTATACTTTTGCATCAAGTGATCGGCGTGACCCACGGGTCATGCAGTGCATGTACATATACTTCTGCATGCTGTTTATGTTGCTTTGCAGTAAAACTTCAGAAATGTAGGTGTTTATGTTCCTCTGTGTTGAGTCTCTTTACTGGTGTTTTGTTTTTTCTGAACGCTACCTTAATGTACAAGTGGCTCAAACTTGTTTATTTTGAAGCAGGAATCGGCGGATGTGCAACAACTTTAATCAAAATGGAAACACAAAATAAAAGATTTCATCTGGAGCTGCTTCAAGGGACTCTACACTTATAAACATTCGCTCCATGTGGCCCTCATGGCTCTCACCTCCTCCCACACTCTTTAGCATTGCAAAGCTGACCAATCATAGAGCTTGGGCCACGCTTCATTGCGACGTGTAGTTACATTTTTTGAGAGGTGCACATCAGCGTCAGCGTCGCCGATGGCCATGGCGAGGGCTATGCGATACCACCTGGTCTGAGCTAGGATCAAACCAGCAGTTCTTTGCATGGGAGACAATTGCTCTAACAAAGATGCTAAAGACCATGGCCTCTAGCTTCTGTGGCTAGAGCACCTTTTGAGGTCAGAGGAGTGAGGCTTACCAGCCTAGCACTTCGCTGTCTGGCCTCTGTTACACAAATGCTTTATATACATAAGTAATAAACTGCAATGGAATGTCTTTTAAACATTTTGTGGCACTGTACTGTACTTCCATTAAAGAGATCTGAATCCGTGGTAAAAAGAAGTATGTGAATTGAATTATGCTAATCTCACGTCTCTGCTACTAATTTGAAAACATTACTTTAGAAGTAATAACAAAGGAATGAAAAATAATCAACTGAGGTTTAAGGCTTAATGTATAATATAGAGTATTATGATAAAGCTTCTTGTCCAGGAACACAAAGATGAGAATGACAGCATACAAAGTCTTCAATAACACACTTGATCTGAAATGAAAGGCAGGAAAAAACATGTACATGAAACAATATCAGACAACTAACTGAGGAAACGGAGGGACTAAATAAACAATACAATATATTGCTTAACTGGGACTGCTTCAGAACGAAATAATGGGCAGAAACGAAGCAGAAAAGTAAAATTTTGCCCCACTCCTGGTTTAGGCACAATGTTGCCTGTACAGTGCTCCAAATGTGTTGGAGGAAGAGAAAGTTATTTGGAGGAGGATGTGAAAAACGGAGATAAAGAGATGACAGGAGGAACCAGTGTGCTCATGATGGTGCAAAGAGCCAGAGATGATCCAGGATCAGGAGGAGCAGACAGGGCCCAAAAGATCAACTATGATAATGGCCAACTGTGGGAGTCAAAGGTGGAAAGACTCATTTGGAGATGTGGTAGACTCCACCAGGGAATCAATTGACAGAGACAAAGATGATCATGTTTGAACCCAAGCTGAAGATGAGGGTACTGAAAGCAAGGGTAAAGCACAGACCTGGAGGGCCAAGATGGTGGTGACAGCTCAAGTAACTGAGGCAGGGGGAATGATCTGGTAGACCACAGTGAAGCTTGAGCAACTGAAGAGCAAGTGGAGCTGGAGTGAGGGTAAAGTCCAACTGAGCCAGATGGATGGAAGGTTGAGTTGCTGCTAGAAGTGTAGAGTCCCAATATGGGGGGCAGGATAACAATTCCATTCAATATCTTTATTTCTATAGCATTATTTACAATGTAGATTGTGTCAAAGCAGCTAAACTTAGAAGATTATAATAGATTGAAACTGTGTCAGTCCAGTTGTCAGAGTTGAAGTTCAGTTTAGTTCAGTTCAGTGTGTAGTTTAATTTTCACTGCTGAAGTCCAAACACTGAGGAGCAAATCCATTGATGCCCAGCTCCACAAGTCCCAAACCATACAAGCCAGTGGCGACAGTGGCGAGGAAAAAAACTTTACCAATTGACAAAAGTAAAGGAAAAAACATTGAGAGAATCCAGGCTCAGCTGGGCATGATTATTTCTCCTTTGGCCAAACTTCTTGTGCAGAGCTGCAGTCTAGGCGCTGGAGGCTGGAGATTGCTGGACGTCCATTGTGGTGAAGCTGCAGGTGTGAGAGATCACCGGCTGGTGTACAGGCTGGCCCTTCAGGATCAATGCGAAGACTCGTCTGTCACTTACAGGAATGCTCTTCACTCCTCCATGACCCCCACAGCAGTTGCTCAGGATATGGCCTGCTCTAGGATTATGGAAATCTCGGGAATAATAAAAACATACTAACATAAGCTTAGATGCCATTCAAATTAGATTGTCTTTTGGTAAGTGTTCCAGGCTCCAGTTGCCCAAAATAATGCAGACTAACAATCCTTTAAAGCAGGGGTGTCCAAACTCAGTCCTGGCATGCCGGTGTTTTGCATAGTTTAGCTCCAACTTTCTTCAACATGGCTCCCTGGAAGATTCTAGGATGCCAAGAAAGCGCTTGATTAGCTGGATCAGGTGTTTTTAATTGGGGTTGCAACTAAAATGTGCAGAAGACTGGCCCTCCAGAACGAGTTTGGACACTTGGCTTTTGTGTTTTATGTGTATGCTAAAGCAAAGAGATGTGCCTATAATCTAGTTTTAAACTGACAGAGTGTGTCTGGTACCTGCACTGTGCTAGGAAGGCTGTTCCAGAGTTTAGATGCCAGGTAACGCACCTATGAAGGAAGGAACCTCGACAGAGGTAGTGAGCAGATGGGGCTCTTGGTCTGGCAAACAGTTAATTGAGATTCTGGCTCCAGCAAGGTGGGACACTCAGTTGCTTCTTGCTCTTCATTTGCTGTGAGCTCTGGTAAGCTCTCCATGCAGTGTGGTATTGACTTTCCAGGTTGTGGTTTGGAAATGGGGCTGTAGATGTCATCTGTGGGGCAGAAATATGTTTCTGAAACATACTGTACTCCTTTCTCCCGCTTTCATTTCTGATTTTAACGAAGGGAGTGATTTGTTTGTGAATGAATCACCATTGTGAACGACTCGTTCACTTAGCCAACAATATTACAGTTGCTAGCATTGCAGCATCTTGTTGTCATATTTCATTCACATTGTTTGCTTAGTTTATTCAACAAAACTAGCATGAGCCTAGTATTTATTGCGAGTTGGGGCTACTTTGCCTTATGGTCAGTGCGGTAAGAGACTGTATTATCATCAATATGCCTTCTTGTTTAGCACCAAAGTTCATAACATACAAAATCGTGAAAACGAAATCTTACCTACAGTATATGAAATGTGATGCCTTTACGCTTTGTTTTCTTTGTTTGCTTGTTTCTACACCCGTACACAGCGCTAAAGTCCAACATCTTCAGATTGGCTTTAGTCTTGACTAGTGCGGTTGAATGACGTTTGCCCTGGGAGCACCATATTAGTGTGGCAGCACTATCGACACATGCTCAGGGACCGCATGCAATATCTAGTGTATCTAGTATCTATGCTTCAAGCAGAAGAGCTTGATGGCTGAGATATATGTGTGATTGAAGGGGAAAATAAAAAAAAAAAGACCAAAAAAAAAAAAATCGTATGGAATGAAATTTGCCTTAAAAACATTAAACAAAATTGTGGACAAGGAAAGAAATACATAAAATGAGACTATACTTAGTGGTATGACTGAGGATCTGAAGACACAATATAATTACATAAACTGGCACATGGTAAATGATGACAGGAAACCGACTGAAAAAGTCAGACTGATGACAAATAGAAATATATAAACTGTTTAAACAGCAATACTGATTACCTGAATCTGATGTAGCGTTCATTCCACAGGTCAGTCTTATATAATACAAGTTTGTCTGATTGTCTGCTGAGATTCTTATTGAGTTTCTGCTGAGAATGTTGTCTGAATCATTTCAACTATTGGGATCATTTCTTTGTGAAGCTGATCAATGAGTTTGAAAATATGTCTGCATTCAAAAATATAGGCAAAAATACAAGGATGGTGATTGATATATTTTTTAATTATTCATAATAATACACGCTCTTTGTCAGTTGGTTGAGAAGCAATTACTTAATACAAAATAAGTACTTAAGAGAGACTATGTGATTGTTGGAGCCCTTGTCTTTGTTTACAATACTATCTTTTGTTACTTTGCAATAAACTGTAAATGTCTTTGCTACTGAATCACTCAAAGCCAAAAGTCAAGTGTATATAATTCTGTATGCAGTAAAGAGCACTTAACATGTCTTCAGTACCAAAACTATTTTCTCTATTACAAATAATACATTTATATGAGACCAAAAATCTCTATTAGATAAACCCAATACAAGATATTTTATATTCTAGAATAATGCAAAGCAATAATAAAATATTTATAATATAATACAATATATAAATATAATATAATATAAGGCGTCACGGTGGCGCAGTGGGTAGCACGTTCACCTCACAGTAAGAAGGTGGCTGGTTCAAGCCTCTGCTGGGTCAGTTGGCGTTTCTGTTTGGAGTTTGCATGTTTTCCCCATATTTACGTGGGTTTCCTCCGGGTGCTCCGGTTTCCCCCACAAGTCCAAAGACATGTGGTAATCTAAATTGTTCGTAGTGTATGTGTGAATGAGTGTGTGTGGATGTTTCCCAGTGATGGGTTGCGGCTGGAAGGGCATCCACTGCATGAAACATATGCTGGATAAGTTGGCGGTTTGTTCCACTGTGATGACCCCAGATAATAAAGGGACTAAGCCGAAAAGAAAATTAATGAATGAATATAATATAATATAATTAAAACATAATATGTGTTTTCGTATAAGATTATGCATAAGATTAGATGAATTTTCTACAAATAACTTTACATTAAGTAAATTTATTGCCATTTTCCATTCAATATTTACCAACTTCAGAGAAGAAAATTACTCAATGTTGATCCCAGATTAATTTGCTGTAAATCTAATCACAGTTTTTTCAGTTACACTTAGTAATGATCTGTCTCACCTGAAATCCTTGTCCAAGTCAACAAGAGTGTGTTCAAAAGCATGCCATTATCACATAATAATGTATTGACTTGTTTATGTTTTATGATGTTTTAATGACTTTTTAATATTGCTATAGCAAGGACATAAGTGGGATTTCTAGTGTATGATATTAAAAATGTATACCTTCAGTGTCATTTTGGTGTCTGCCAAATGGGCATATTGCTGTACTGTTTTTATTGTCATGCTGATTTGAAGAAGTGTTTGGTTCAGCACCATAGCCCAAGACAAATTTCCCTATAGCAACAATAAAGCAGTACTATTTAAATATTAAATTCATAATGACTGTTCTCTGTGTAAAGAGGAAACAATGGGCTATTCATCCATTTGGAATACACATATTGTGGACAGGCTTAGATTAAAGGGATTCTTTAATGACAAACGAAAGCAGTCATAATTTTCAGACTGGGGCTACTTCAAAAGCCTTTAGCTCATTAGTGCTTAATGAAATAAAAGAATATATTGGAACCCCCCCCCCCCTTCTCTCTCTTTCTCTCTCTCTCTCTCTCTCTCTCTCTCTCTATCAATCACACACATTGGCGCACACACGCACGCATATTTAAGCAGGCGTGATGATGAATACACCACATAAAAAGACTTTGGTAAACTACCAGTAGACACAAAAAGAAACATCCAGTTTCAGTCACAGACACAAACCATTATTTTTTTGATTTCAGGTTTATTTAGGTCCCTCCAAGAGGAGATCTGTTTTACCTGCCGAACATCTAATTGCTTTTATTTCACTGCGCATCAACTGTAGGCTATTGAATCATTTATTTTTAGCGTTCAACTCCTGAAGCTTCATAAAGCTTCATAAAAATTCTCCGTGTGAGGAGGAAGGTAGGAGAGCAGTGATATGTCAAATGGATGTGTAAAGTGTGTGCAGCATCACAGCGAGCTGCGTGTTACTGTACAAGACTCCACAACACTTCTTCTGTGGAGGCTTTTCGGCAATCGACATGACAACTTTTGATTTTTCCGAGGTGGAGGCATTTTTGGATTGCCATCCGGAGCTTTTTGAGGAATATCTCGTCAGAAAGGGAAAATGTGACAGCCTGAGCAGGTGGCTGAAAGAGCATCAGCCGTCCAAAACCTCTCCGGCGGAGGAGAAACGCGGGGTCGCGAGGGATCCATTCTGGCCCACGAACCCTGATGGATTAAAGCGCAGATCGTCCCACATGGAGCTTCGAAAGAACTTCGCCCGGTCCAAAGCGATGACGGCGCACCGGACCTACGACGAGCACGTCAGTCTCACGGCTCACGAGTCCCAGTCGAGCATGCGGCGGCGCGCGCTCCTGCGGAAAGCCAGTTCGTTACCGCCGACCACCGCGCACATCTTGAGCGCGCTGCTCGAGTCCCGAGTGAACGTGCCTCAATATGCCTCCAGCGCCATTGACTACAAATACCGACTTAAAGAGTCCAACGAAAGGGAGTTCTTCCTTGAGTTGGTTAAGGACATTTCGAACGAACTTGACATGACGAATTTAAGTTACAAGATACTTATCAATGTTTGCATTATGGTGAACGCAGACAGGTGTTCGCTTTTCCTGGTGGAGGGACCTTCTCATAAGAGGACACTCGTGTCCAAGTTTTTTGATGTGCACTCGGGTACTACAGTGCGACCCTCTTCCAGCACTCTTGACTCGAATGAGGTGCAGGTTCCGTGGGGAAAAGGCATCATAGGTTATGTAGCAGAACACGGAGAAACCGTCAACACACCGAACGCATACGAGGTAGAACTACGACAAATAATACACAGCTGCGTATTCTGGGGAGCTTGAGGGGGTTTATCCAAAGGGATAAAAAGGGTATGGTCAATTTAAGAACGTAGCTTTCAAAGGGTCTTTAAGCACTAGTAAATAATAAAAGTTAGTTTACAGTTAGACACTGCGTATTTAACATGTCACCAAATAGGTTTATGAATAGGCTAAATGAACGTCATACTACACTGTAAAAAATGCAGGCTTTCACACAATTCATTCATGTCGTCTAAACACAAAAAAATGATTAAGTTAACACTTTTTAACAAATTTATGTGGATTGAACATAAGTTTTCCCTATGAAATCTCAAGAATTGTGTTGATTCAGCTTATTTTAAATAAGTAATTTGAACGAGCAAATACATATCTCCAGCCAAGGCTTTGAATCGCTGCATGATTATTTTGACTATAGTCAAAAGATACAAACACATCAAATTTCTAGATAACAGCTCCCTCATTTTTAAATACACCTTACCAGTTGTACACACACATCATTATAGCATATCCATGGGCAAGCTGTCCCTATATGTGGTCAGAGAAGATCCATTAACGCAGTGCGAATGTGATAATATACCATATAGCAGTCAGATGAAAGGCCAGTGGCAATGAATACAGTTTGTTCCCAATACTCAGAAATCTGAATAATCCCATAACATGTTACAAGGTAGTAATGATTTATTTCATCTTCCTTAATGATATAAAGTCATATTTAAACTGAAACAAATAATATTTTCCCCATATCGTATTGAATTATATTTGAATTGCTGTAAATGACTTATAGATAAGAACATTTGCAAGAATAGTCTTTAAAAACAACAAAATAAATCACTAATAAATCAAAGCACATCTCAATTACAGTATATATCAGTTATTTCCCAACACATCATTTTCTTTAATAGTACTTTGAAAAAAAATACATATTAACTTTTGCATCCAACTACAATGTTCCTCTATTATCTAGGACCATCGGTTCAGTGATGAAATTGACAAGCTGACAGGCTATAAGACTCAGTCCATTCTGTGTATGGCCATCCGCAACAGTGACGGTGAAGTCATCGGCGTAGTGCAGGCCATCAACAAGAACCCCAGTGGAACACCATTTACAGAGGACGATGAAAAAGTAAGTCCTGTACTTCTTTTCTCTTGGCTACATTCATGCTGGTGTTACATTCAAAAGATCTGCTCCATCTGCTGGATTCACACCTTATTACCTTCTCCAGATGCCTATTACTATTGTGCCCAAACTTTTGCTGGTAATGAAACTCCAGAGTGTGAAGGTATTTGCTGCGCTAAGTCAGTAGAGATCTATAAATTAACACCTTAGCGAATATCCTGCTATTCTGGAGTAGAAACAGACAAGCAGTTATAAGTTCAGAAAATTAGACATTTAGATTGGAAGACTGGCCATGGTCATTTTGCACACGCACTGAACAACTGCATAAATCAAAGCTAGATCTGTTATATTGTTTGCTTGCTACCAATAATTTTGTAAAGCTGTTCGCACTGAGTAATTAAATAGTGAACAGACCAGGCATTTGAATCACATATACCTCAGAATCAATACTAAAGTTTCAGTAAAGAAGATTTAGAGCTGCAAGCTCTGAGCTCAAGTCAATCTGTACCCGCATATCACATTCCTTTACTTTCATCACTGCTTCAAAACATCTCTCTATAGATAGTGATTAATAGCACAGCATTTCTCTTCAGAATTATTTATGCCAAGCAGCCCTGAAAGCAGATACAGACCGTGCTGTTATAAAAGCCCTAGAAATACAAAGAAGCAAAACTGATGTTCTGCTTCTGCTGTTTTTCTTCTCCCAATATTACTTTTCTCTTATGAATATTGACCGTATTCTTTACGTAAAAGCAGACACATCCATTGGAAAACTATCCATTACATTTCAGTCTCAATCACATGATTTTTAGACATTAAAGACAGCTTGTTATGCTGGTTGTTATTGCAAACTAATATTTTTTATTTTATTATTCCACTTTTAATGTATAGTCTAACACACGTGTTTGTAGGGCAAGTAGTTTGACATTTTTTCATCTTTTTTCTATGAGTAACTGAATTGGAAGTTCTAAAACAATGAAAAAATCAATCAAACTTTCACATTGGACTGATAAACAATGTATCGAATTGTGATAAAGTTTATGTCAATAGCAATGATAAGCTCTGGACGTTTTTACTCTATATTGATCAAAGAACCACTCACACAGCAGAAATGAGTAATTACATAAGTATAACAATGGTTTGTTCTGTAGACCATCGAAAATAAATTTAGCCTTAGGGGCTTTTATTCTAGCCAAAATAAAACAAATCAGACATTCTCCTGAAGAAAATATATTATCAGATATTCTGTGAAAATTACCCTGCTCTGTTAAACATAATTTGAGAAATATTTAAAAAAGAAAATTTAAAGGGGAGCTAATAATTCTGACTTCAACTGTATGATGTTATCATTCAATATGGAAAATATTATAAAGATTGGATTTTTGCCATATCGCTCAGCCCTACTTTCACATTGTAGAATAAGGTCAATACAGCACATAAAAGCATCACTAAAACTGTATTTTTTTTTTTTGTGATACATAAGTGATTATGTATGCTAGTGAAAACCTAAATTTGGAGGCTAATCTTGACAAATTATATCCTCAAAAATTATATGTTTCTTAAACTTACATATTTATTGTCTTCATCTTCTGTATTGTAACAAATATTAAAAATTATTTTAAAACACTCTGCATGACAAATACATTAAATTATGTGGCTATTTATATTTTTTGGTTATTGATTTGTCAGAGTAGGTTTATTTTTAAAACAATACATGAACTGGCTAACTAACAAAATTATGCTGAAACTAACATGTTCGACAGAATATAATTATACTGATTAGGTCTGTGCGATTTTTGATTTTTGATCATTTTAACAGATATTGCTATTTTAATTTGATTTGCAATTTAATTTTGTAGTCAAGCTTCAGCTTAATTTTCTGTATCGTAGCTTCTTACTGATAAAATGCAGTTAGTCTTAGTTAAACTGAACTGAAAAGATATTAACATACTTTTATTCAAATTTGTTTATAATTTTTAGAAATTGTACATTATACTACAAACAGTAGTGATTTATAGCGTTTTCTCCTGGTGCCTTCATGATGTTTTTTTCATATGGTGTAATAGCTGCAAACAACTCTGAAATTGTACTTTGCTGTTGCTAGCTACTAGATTGAGTTTCACTAGCAATAATTTTAGTTTACTTTTTAAGCAAGACAGTCCTCATATAGTTGCCTGTGGTGCTTTTTTAGGTGCTGGTTGTTGTATTTCCTTGTCCCGTGGCAATAATTCTGCGTAAGCTCTTACACGCGACCTGTTTTAGTTTGATGTCTGTGATTTTGAAACCAAAATATTCCCATAATTATGACATGCTGTTTTTCATTAATATGAATTAATCTATTAAGGCTTCTGAAACGGCAGATGCCATCATCCCACTTGTCTGTGTTTTCCTGTTTCTTTGTTTTATTGTAGGCGTTCGGCATAGTTTGATTGCGCAATTTTGATTGGGCAGAATAAACATGTGCTCACTCAATTGGATAGTAAGACTGTCACACACAGACGGCAGTCATGCATTGGCTCTGGGTGGGGGAACTTATATAATACAAACATATTTCAAATCGCAGCCTCTTGTAATTACCTAATTGGTTTGTTTGAAATCGCCATTCGATTTTGATTAATCCCACAGACATGATACTGATCCTAACATTTTCTACTGAATATCTCTTTTCTCTCATGATTATGCATCAACATGTCTGAAGCTTTGAAGGCATCATGCTTCTCTCTACAGGTGCTGCAAATGTATCTGCCATTCTGCGGAATATCGATCTCCAACGCCAAGCTCTTCTCCGAATCCCGCAAGGAGTATGAGAGAAGCAGAGTGAGTCAAGACCTGCTGAATAAAACTCAAAAATTCTAAATCTGCCTCTAGACTTCCAGGCGTAAGACAGTGTTGCTTGATTTTGTGAGCTAGTTTACAATTCTCAGGTCTCAAGGTTTCAAATATTTATTGATGTGGTCTACAGCTTGAAGGCCTGGTTTTCTGAATGCATTTCGAATTGTTGCTGTTGTTTCTCAAGGCCCTGCTGGAGGTGGTGAATGATCTGTTTGAGGAGCAGACGGATCTAGAGAAGATAGTGAGGAAGATCATGCAGCGTGCGCTGACATTGCTGCAGTGTGAACGTTGCTCAGTGCTTCTGCTGGAAGACATCCACTCCCCAGTGAGATCGCTTTACTCTTTTTCTACCAAGATTATAGTCCTCTATGTGTTTTTCTTCATCCATTTCACATTGCTAAGTGGACCATCTTCTCATTGTTATCACATAAGCACATTTATAATAATTGCAATGAATTGTCAGGTGATAAATCTATTTAAAAAAATGAAGTATAAATAATGAAATAGCTGAAATGTGTTGTTGCTATTGAGAACAACGCTGCTGTTCATTCAAATGGATGTCTTCACATTTTCCTGGAGGGCCTCTGTTTAGCAACCAAAGTCCTTTTTAAGAAAAGTCTGTACACTGTTCACATCCAAGGCAAAGCAAGTTTATTTATATAGCACATTTCATACACAAGAATAAAAGAAAGAAGAAAATAAAAACAATGTATAAAGTAATTAAAAACAAAGAAAAACTAAATGTGTTGAAGCAGGTTAATAATAGTAGTAGAAGCAGACATAATAATGCGATCTGTCAAATGTAGCACAGTGCTAAATCAGTAAAGGCACAGCTAAACAGATGTGTTGTCAGTCTTGATTTGAATGTAACTACTGTAATGTTGGAGAACATCTGATCATTTCTGGAAGCTAGTTCTAGTAGTAGGGGGTGTAGTAGCTGAAGGCCGATTTATCATGCTTTGACAGAACTCTTGGAATTTCTTATTTACTTGATCCTAATGATCTGATTGATCTGTTAGGTTTGTATTCAGTGAGCCAATCTGTAATATATTGAGGTCCTAGGCCCTTTAGTGATTTATAAACGAGTAGTAATAATTTAAAATCTATTCTGAATGGATCTGGGAGCCAGAGTAAAGACTTGAGGACAGGTGTGATGTGCTCTGATTTCCTGGTTCTGGACAGAATCCTGGCCACAGCGTTCTGAATGAGCTGCAACTGTCTGACTGTCTTTTGGGGAAGGCCCATTATGAGTCCATTACAGTAATCCACCCTGCTGCTGATAAAAGCATAAACAAATTTCTCTAAGTCCTCACTTGAAACAAAACATCTAATTCTTGCAGTGTTTTTGAGATGATAGTATGCTGATTTTGTTACTGCTTTGACATGACTCCTGAAACTCATATCTGACTCCAGAATAGAACCAAGATTCTTGATCTTATTTACTTATTTTTTTATCCAGGACCAAATTTCCAGCCAGATAATTTGAGGAATTATAAACTGCTTGCAGAACTCTCAATTAAGTGACATTTTTCACATCAGCAACAAAATCTAAAAAGACAAAAACAAAACAAAAGACCCCCCATTACTATTGTTGCTTAAGGCCCTAATTACATTTAAAACACATAATTTCCTGTTTGTTCCAGCTATTGCGAATATGCAAAGGTTGCACCTGCACCAATGCCCTTTACTGTTGTTTAAATGGGAATTAAAGAATGCAGCTAGAAACTTTATGGAAAGAGACAAAGACCGGTGGACTATACTGGAGGGACACAATATGTGATGGAATGTGCTGTGATGTTTTTCTCCTGTCAAAGAACTGGGTGGCTATAAAGACAGACAATTGGCTTTTTCGACTGGAAGGCATGACTTTCTATGCTCTGGTGGCTATATTAAGCGCTGCACTTTTCCCCATTCTCAGTAATGCCAGTGAAATTTGATTTTGTATGTCTATATTCTTTAGTTTAACTTCAGATAAACACCTAAAACATCACTAATCTAGGTCTTCAGACCCACTAGTGCTGTTTCTCTAGAGCTGCTTTTGCAATGTTTGAGCTTACTGCTTAAAAATAGTTTTAAATTTAGCACACCACCCATGATGCAAAGAATTCTGGCCCAGATTTGGCAAAAAGCTGGAACAGCAGGCAATCATGTGGCACTGGCATACAGCATGTGGTCCAAACATGGACTGGATTTGGCAGAGGTGGCATCTTTAAAGCGGCACACAAGACTTGGGCCACAAGTCAAATATACAGTAGTATTTAGCCCTGATGTTAAAAATGTATATGTGGGCCATATAAGTTTGGCCCTTCTTGACCCACATTTAGAATACATTTAAATAATTTTTGAGTAAAGAAAATACTTCTACCAATCAGGTTTCTTCAAGAAAAAGCATGCCCATAGCATGCAATGCTTCACAGGTTTATCAATTTCATTGCTGTCATGACACAGAAAGATATCTGGCCCAGTTCAGGCCCAGTTATGGTTCATTCACTTAGCTAAGACTCGGCCCAGATATGGTCCATGTTTGGCCTTGGTCTGGAAGCCAGACTTGGTCCAATTACGGACCATAATTAACTGTGGCATGTGGGCCAAGCAAAAGCTGATTGTGTGGGCCAGAGCTGGGCCAGAGAAATATTGCTAAGTCTAGCTTTTATAAACCTTAATTAATTTAGTTATGATTTTTAAAGTTTTTTTTTCACTGCTCAGTGCAAATAGGTGCCTCAATTTATATTTTTCACTGACCTAAACCCTTCGCTAATTACAACAAACACTATTTTCAAAAGAAAAAAGTGCACTGCAATCACATTGCAATCACGGGTTCACAAAAATGTAAGCAGAAGCACATATTTTCTATGTGGCTATGTTGGATTTTATGACTTTATCCTGTGAAGTATGATATTATGCTGCACACAGATTGGTCTAACAGTTTGAAAATTGAGAATTGAAAGATTTCACCTTCAACTGCAAAAAATTGAAAGAATTCACCTTCAACTGCAATCCTGGAATGTTGGATTGTTGGATTCATTTTCACAAACCCTGATAGTGAATTATACTGCTGAATTTACAGTTGTATTAATTAAGTACACTTAAGTACATTAGTTAAATCTACTACTCCAGCACAAATCAAGTGGAGTACTATTTTATGGATGGGGCAATTTTAAACACAGAAAGAAATGTTCAGGAAAAGGGCTGGAGCTGGCTGGAGCTACAGTAAGCTCTGTAGGACATTGTCTCTTCAGGACCCATACTGGGCATTCCTGCTGGAAGTATTAAAATGTGAATCACAACTTGTTTTTGTGCAATGGACATAAATGATAACCCAAACTTTGAACATGTAGCAAGCTATTATCTTTCCCTGCCACAATAGCCAACTAATTCAGTCATGTGTAGAGCTCAAAGTGCCAAAACCAAGCCAAATGCTAATTATAACCTAAATGCTTTTCTGTTTATAATTTGCAAATAGCGGTTATGATTTTTAAATTCATAAATAAAGAAATTAGTTAACATTTTACTAATCATATCAATCTAAAACCTTATCATTATCAATTAAACACTGAACTCAAAAGTTTATGAATTTCATGGCAAAGACTTTTGATGACTAAATACTTGATTATTTTGTTCTTGAATGTATGATTTATTTAATTGTCTGTTATTGTGGGAATATCGACTTTACATTTTCAGTCCTCTAAACATGATGTGTTACAAAACCATCTGTGATTGCTGTTGAATATATCAGTCAAATGGCCTCAATAATATACCTTGAACGATAAAAAACTGCAAAGAATGCTAGACTTTTTGCCATGAGTCTGAAGATCTGGTAAATGTGGTGAGATACTTACAGGACAGATTAAGCTGCAAAAGTTATTTGTTTGGAGCAAAAGGATTTTTCTTTGCTGGTGGCCTGTTTATCCAAGTGTATATGTCTGCGGACAGGGGCTTAAGATGAAAGGGCGTAATTTGTAGTAAGTAAGAGGCGTAACTTGATGTTATCAACAATCCATTCAACCAGTGAGATGTTGTTGGCGAGAGAGAACTTTTCACCAAATGTTTTCACGACTTTTTATCAAATTTATCCACAGCCAAGTCATTTGATATATTATTATATTCATCCATTTAGCAACTCATGCAACTTTACTCGCTGACTTCTTCATCTGTTTTGTTCTTTGCTGGTGGCCTGTTTCCAAGCCTATCATGCATAGTTGCCACTGACTGCATATTCAATTTAGCCAACAGAGGGCATCATCTTTCAACACTTTAATATTATTGCAAAGGTAACAGAAGTTATTGCACTGCACATCAAAAGAAGTGAAGAGAATGATGTTTAAAAGTGTCTACATGTGACTGCTTGGTTTATAAATAATATTTTACAAAATATTTTTCAAGACACTTCTATACAGCTTAAATTGACATTTAAAGGCTTAACTAGGTTAATTAGGTTAACTAGGCAGGTTAGGCTAATTAAGCAAGTTATTGTATACCGATGGTTTGTTCTGTCGACCATCGAACAAAATATAGCTTAAAGGGGCTAATAATTTTGACCTTAAAATGGTGCTTAAAAATTAAAAACTGCTTTTATTCTAGCCGAAATAAAGCAAATAACACTTTCTCTAGAAGAAAAAATATTCTCAGATATACTGTGAAAAATTCCTTGTTCTGCTAAGCATCATTTGGGAAATATTTAAAAAAGAAAGAAATCAAAGGGGGCTAATAATACTAAAAGCGACCACGTGTGCAGAAAGTACTTAGAACAACTTAGCATTGATCAGGAAGTTTCAACAAATAAGACAATAAACACTGCTGACATTTTAATTTCTTACTCTGTTCTCAGGTAGTAAAGTTCTCCCAGACTTTTGAACTAATGTCTCCACTGTGTAGTGTTGATCGTGATATCAGGTGAGAACAACAGGATTATTAAGCTGCTACTTGCATTTATAGTGTATAAGCTAAGCAGAATGTTCATATTAATTAATAATATGAATAAATGTATACTATGCTTAGTATGTGTGTGCTTGTTTGCTTGTGTGTGCCTATGTGTGCGTGTTCGCCTTTGGCAAAGTCAGCATGGAGAAGGTGTCTTGTTCAGACTGGCTGATCAATAACAGCATCGCTGAGTTGGTAGCATCAACCGGGCTGCCAGTTAACATAAGTGACGTGTGTCAGGATCCCCGTTTTGATGCTGAGGTGAGCAGAACAAACCTCCTCCCAAGACGGTTCCACACTTTTTTCAATTTATTTATATGGTTCAAGTGATGAGAGCGTACCATGAAACAATTTTAACAGATCAAAACTTACTTTAAAATACTTTTTATTGAAACCTGTATGTCATTCATTCAAATGTATCTTTAGTGATTGCTAATTAGTATATTTTACAAAGTACAGTAAAGTAGGGGTCTGTTCTTCGTACCTGGATTACCCAATTAGCTGGATTTGTATATTAATGATTTGACATGATCCAGGATCATTTTGTTTTTCAAAGCTTATTCGAGAGTTGTACACCAAAGATTCGCCTTATTAGTACCGGGTTGGACCCCTGTTTGTCTTCAGAACTGCCTTAATCCTTTGTGGCATAGATTCTGCAAGGTATTGGAAATATACCTCAGTGATTTTGGTCCATGTTGACATGATAGCATCACACAGTTGGTGCAGATTTGTCGCCTGCACATCCATGATGCGAATCTCACATTCCACCACATCCCTGTGACTGTTGAGGCCATTTGAGTACTGTGAACTCTTTACTCATTGTCATGTTCAAGAAACCAGTCTGACATTATGTGTGAAATTGTAAACTCTGCACCCCACAACAAATGTGGAAAGATATTGTGTATCATATTTAGCAAACAGTTTAGTACAAATTTTATGTAATGTTGCTCATATGGATAACTGAATACTAATCAGATGATGTCATTATGCTGCTGTGACGTCAACCAGTCATTGCATTGCTGATCATGATTTCAAGGATCGATAGATCTGTCCTTCACAACAGGGGCAGTGATCTCAGATTAGTTCATCCAGACATTTTAATCTGATTTGCGAACTTGTTTGAAGAACCAAATTAGCCAGAGATCACTTATCAAGACAAAAAGTTCCAGGATCTGCCAAATCATCTTAGATAATTTTAAGTGAGGTACGAAGAACTGACAATAATAAGCGTTCAATAATTAAACAAGTGTGTATGTTCATTCATTCATTTCCTTTTTCACCTTAGTCCTTTATTAATCAGTGGTCAGAACTCAATTAAACTTATCCAGCATGTTTCCCTTTCAGCTGCAACCCAACATTGGAAAACACCCATACACTCTTGGAATCACACACATACACTAAGGCCAATTTAGTATATTCAGTTCACCTATAGCGCATGTCTTTAGACTGTGGGGGAAACCGGAGCACCCGGAGGAAACCCACAATAACATGGGGAGAACATGCAAACTCCACACAGAAACGCCAACTGGCTCAGCTGAGGCTCAAACCTGCGACCTTCTTGCTGTAAGGCGGTCATGCTACCCAACAGCATCACTGTGACGCCCATTGTGTATGTTTTAAACAGAAAAGTTCCCCAAAGACTCTCAAATACCTTCAAACAACAAAAAATGCTGCACCAGGCCAACATTTTCTATTTTTAAGTTACAAAAGCTGTTATGTAAATCTTGTAAATGTAAGTCTTGTTTATCTGCAAGTACAATTTCAATAGTACAGAAAAGAATTACAGTAACAAAAATGTCTTTTAAGACAATATGCATGAAATATGCATCATATGCCATTAAGTGTACTTACCGTCAAGAACATTCTTTGCATGAGTAGATATTACAGTCATTTAAATTTATTTTTAATTAGAGTAGAATGAATGAAATTTTGACTAAAAAGACTTGAATGAAGTATAGGTGATTAGAATACTTCCCACCCACTGTTTTACCCCTAAATATTACTAATTTGGACATACTGTGTTAATAAAGCACACACGTGTCATCCATGCAATGTTTTTTTCTACTCAGGCGGATCAGGCTTCTGGTTTTCATATCAGATCAGTTCTATGCGTCCCCATCTGGAATCGGACTCATCAGATTATTGGTGAGTTTTCCCTACTCAAATAATTTATTGCTTGTACATAAACACATCAATTTCAATTTCTTTCATTCATTAGGTGTGGCCCAGATATTAAACCGCTTGGACAGGAAGACATTTAATGATGCAGACCAAAGATTATTTGAGGTGTGACTATTCAAATATTTAATGTTGTGTAATAAAATTACAAATCAGTATTTATTAGTGAATTAGAGACATACTTCAAGTACTGGTGCTTTCATAAATCATGCAGGGGAGTCATTTTCTTTTCTGTTGTTCCTCACAGGCATTTGTTATTTTCTGTGGTCTGGGCATTAACAACACAATGATGTATAACCAGGTGAAGAAGACTTGGGCTAAGCAGTCTGTGGCTCTAGATGTGAGTAATATCTGTTATTTAAACGTTCCCTTTTGTGTTTTATCTGCCTCATTAACATAACATCTCCATTTTGCCTGCAAATAAATGTGTCAGAAGAGAGAATTTATTGTGCATGCTTGGTGTTCATAGTGTATCGTTTTTTCTGTGTTTTCCCAGATGTTGTCGTATCATGCTACGTGCTCCAAGGCAGAGGTTGATAGACTAAAGGTAAGTCAGGTCGAGAGATAAAGCATGCAAATTAAGTCCATACAAACTAGCCTCAGCAATATATATATATATATATTGCTATATATATATCCCCCGCCCTTCTTAGTTACTGTTGCTACGCCTGTCAAGCTTTCGTGCCTGGCACGGCTTTGACAATGTGTGTCCGCCGGTCTCAGACATTGCCAGAGATATAATGTCATTTTTGGCGAACAGGTGAGATATCCGAGAAAGCCAGACAAAAAAGGACTGCAGTATACATTACAAGGGTATATTCACAACATAATAAGCAACTAATGAGAAAATAAATCAATCAAAATTGAAGCTTGCTTAGCCTAGCCGCCTCATACTCTGACCATTAAACAGCTTAGTTCATGCTCAGCAGGAGAGGAGAAATTTACAAATAATCTAATAATAACTAATTAAACTGTGATTTCTCTATTTTTAGCCAAAAAGCCTGATAGATTAATTGTTGTGCATATAAAATAGAGATACTAACCGATGAGGAAACATGCGTGTACAGATCTTTTACAGTTCATTCATAGAAAGAGCAGCCAGAAAGGGGAAACTGATTTATTTGTGTCGAATATTTGCATCCTTGACCCATAACAATGTACAGTAAGTTACCTATAACTATGAGTACCTATGAGTATGTATGTGTGCTCTTAATAAATTAATGAAAAACAGCTGCTAGTAAAGTATATTGATCGCAAGTGCTCAGTTTGTGATCACATCTCTGTTTTGTTCAGTTGATTTGTAATTTCAAATATTCATAGCTTGAAATAGATGGAAATATGAAGTTCAGTAAAGTATATGAATCGCAGATAATTCAATAACTCATGCCATGATGACCTATTCGCTATTAGTATGACTAACGTTAGTCATGGCGAAGGCTTAAACGGAGCATTACTCATAATATTGAGCAAAAACAAAAACACAAAGACAGCTGTGAAACATAACCTGCTTTGTGTTTTTTTAGGAAGCACAGTTTAGATCTGTTTAGGGTAAGAGGTGTGTGAGTTATTGCCGTCGGTCACTGAATGTGTCAGGAATATCAAAACAAAACCAACTTAACTCTGCTCCTTTAGCCCCCCTCACACGGCTTGATCCACGCTGGCATTTCTCCTCTTTGGTTTTTGGTTTTGAAAAGGGAAAAAATTCCACCATCCAGTCCAAACATTTAGGATACTGGCAAGGTGTCAGATTTGCACAATCCATAAGCACAACGCTATGGCCTGTTTCCCTCGCTCGAAACCTTGACAGAACCCCTGCGGGTATCTACGGTTGCTAAGCCACGATTGGTGGGTGGCGGTTTTTGGGTGTGGCTTAGTGAAGGGACAATGGGCTCTATGCACGGCGGCGCGTGACGCATTTCCGGTAAAATTTAAGACCCCGAGCCTACTTCCGCCGATCGTAAAGTACAGTGCTACAACAGGAGCGCTACTGATAAAAACTTGTAATGTTTTGGACAGTTGTCTTAATGTTTTATGCCATTATAGCCCACTTATATATGTTTATGTCAGCTACATAAATATGACATCTAAACGTTTAAAAGTGTCATTTCAAAGACGTGAGAACAGTACTTGTAGATACCACTGCTGTGTTCAGCAATGCACAGCGTCAAAAATTTAACTCTTACCTTAGTTTCCACATGTTTCCAAAAGACAAAGTCGTGCAGAAGAGGTGGGTTGTTGATATTAAACGTGAGAATTTTACAGAAACAGAAAAAAAACAAGAGTGTAGCTGACAATTTCAGTCTAGCAAACTGATCGAGGCTCGAGTGCCAACCGGATGCAGACATTTAAAGAAAGGAGCTTTTATGGCAAATAATAGTTTATTTTCATTGCCTTTGAAGTAAAAAAAAAATGAACATTAATATACATAAACATTTCTTAAGCTACTTTCTAAGTGCAATTTTTAAATTCAGAATAAAGACCTTTATTTTATTCACTGTACATATAAAATATAATTCACTGTATGTAATTTGAAATAAAAATTGTCAAAAAAAGTAATATTTTGAAAAAATATTTTATTCAGATGAACAGAAAAAAATGACATTGAATCAGTTGTTTTCTTGAATCAGGTGCTTCTTCTGTAACTTGTGCATAGAGAGGTATTTGGGCTTATACGTAAATAAACACCCATCTGTTTCATGGAACTTAACACATAATTGATCCATTCCAAACAATTGTTCATGTGACAACTCACATTACACATTTCAGAGTAATGGGCTGTCTGGAAAAGCAAAGCAACCAAATGTTTGCATATCCCACTCTCAGCCACACAAGAGCAAGAGCTATTAACTAGCAGACGATGGCATGGATCTTCTGACGGATGTCCGCTACAGGATGGAGTAACACATAAAATTTTCTAGCTCTGAATCTCATAATGTTACCTAGAAAACAGAAACAAGAATATTAATAGGTTTTTAAAGAGAGTCATTAAAGGCAGTTCACTCAAAACTGAAAATTCTATTTCCTCATCCTTCACTTGTTCCAAACCTGTTTGAGTTTCTTTCTGATGTTTAACACAAACAAAAATACTTTGAAGAAAGCAGGAAACTTGCAAACACTGATATTCATAGTAGTTCTTTTTCATACTATGAAAGTCAATGGTTACAGGTTTTCAGCTTTCTTCAAAATATCTTCTTTTTAAAGGCATCTGCAGCAATATCATCAGATTAAACTACACAGTAAATCATTAATTTAAATGATTTAAAAGTAGCTCCCTTTAGTCACACTTTAAAATAAGGTTTCATTAGTTAATGTATTTGCTCACTATTAAAATAACTATTTAATATTTAACATTGTTAAACTAATTTACTAATAAATAAAAATCCAAAGTCATGCTTGTTAACATTAGCTATTACATTGTGAGTTAACAAGCACAATGAATAGGCATTTGTTCATTAATGTAAAAAACTAATAAATATTGAAATAGACAAATTGTTGATGTGAAATTAACTAATGACACCTTATTGTTTTGGGTCACCCTCCCATTTAATTACAATGTTATCGACTAAATAGAAAGCATGCTATCTACACTGTTACACTGCATCTGTCATCTCCACTGTTTCAGCAATAAATCTCAGCATTGACACAGTGCTATTTGTCTGTTGTGGATGGAACGGCATTGTATTATTTTATTCCTAATATATCTTGCTCAATAATCATGCTTACAAGCTAAGACAGCATCTGTGTTTCTGTAATTATCCGAACTGAACAGTGGTGGTCACTTTAGAACAGTAAAAGTATGAATGGGACAGAATTTCACATGTATGCTGTCCTACTCTCAGCTGGTGAGGAGACTAAGATTTCTTCATAGATCTATCGGTAGTAATGAGCTCTCACTGAGATCTTATTCCTGCCCTGTTTTTACCTGACACTTTGAGACAGAATTACGTACACATATGATTATTTTTACTTACGTGATAAAGCTGCAGATGGACGGATCGTAAGAGTATTAACGCTAAAGTTAGCCTTCAGGCTAGCTGAACTTACCTTCATAATTGCACAGGTAGGAAGATGCATACAACTTAAAACCCTTCTCAAGCTTTGCTCTGCGGTGTTGTAGAGCACATCCGGACAATCATTTGCACATCGTTGACCATAATTTACTCGCAAACAGCGAGTAAATATTGACGACTCTGCCATACTGTTCACCTCCGCTTAAAATCACCAGACCGGAAGCTGGACCGCGGCCTTAGACAAAACGCGGAAGTAATGCGTGCATATAGCCCATTGCCAAAGCAGAATGAACCGCCAACTTATCCAGCATGTTTTACACAGCGTATGCCCTTCCTGCCTCAACCCAGTACTTGGAAACATTTATACCATATATATATATTCAGTTCACCTATTGTGCATGTCCTTGGACTGTGGGGGAAACTGGAGCACCTCGAGGAAACCCACATGAACATGCTATGAGGTGACAGTGCTAACCACTGAGACACAGTGTTACCCAAAAGTATTTCACTTTACACAAAAATCTTAAAGAAAGACTCAATCTTTTTTGATAAAGCCTCCAAGAGTTAAACCGTTGACTTTAACAATTTTTTATTACATTCAGCCAATTTCTTCTTTTGGAAGGGTGACTCTTAGCTTAGCATAATGAATTGAATCAGACGCACATTTTATGTCTCCACGGTTTCAAGGCACCCTCTAGGCTAATATTTTTTGTACTTATAATTATTAGTTACTAGTACAAATAATATCCTGAAGACATTCCAAGAACTTTGTTTTAAGAGCATTTTCTATCAACATTATGGCTATGTTCAACAAACACAAATAACGTCCTTTTTTAAACAACATTACAAGGACGTTAACAACGTTAGAAGAACAATCCATTGAAAAAGATATCCACAACTTTAAAGAACATTGGTGAATGTTCTGGGAACGTTCTCTGTCAGCTGCGTGAAAACAGTTCTTACGCAAGGCATAATGTCACTCCATCTAGTGCAGGCATTGTACAGCAGCAGAGTTTCTTAACTATTACGCCAGTATGAGAGTATAGTTCCTGGCAATATTGGCCTAGAAAATGGTAATTTTTCATTTTGTGTTGGTTTTATTATACAATGTAGCAGACTTGGACTTTAAATTTGAAAATTATCTTTTTTTTTAATTTTATTTGGCCAAAATGCTAATAGTCAAATATGTTTTCTTTCAATATTATAAGGTACGCATAGCCAAAAGTGACCTTGACAGAACAAGAAATCGGCAGAACGTATTAGTAATGGTTCAAGTAAACAAAGTCTAGGAGACTTGTAAAATGAGCTTCATTTATTAATTTTCTTTTTGGCTCAGTCCCTTTGTTACTCAGGGGTCACCACAGTGGAATGAACCACCATCTTATCCAGCATATGTTTTACGCTGCAGATCCCCTTCCAGCTGCAACCCAGGACTGGGAAATGTAAAATGAGCTTTAAAAAATTATTAAAAAATGGAGTGTTCCTTTTCAGCCGAGCACTTTTAGCTTAGCTTTGTATAGATCATTGAATTGGATTAGACCGTTAGCATCTTGCTCAATCATTTCAAAGAAGAATTTAAAAAAATATTTTCTATTTAAAGGGGACAGATTATTTCCCTTTTTTACAAGATGTAAAATTTCTGATTTCTCTGTATATGAAGTGTGTATGTGTTTCAGCTTAAACCACCAAAAAAATAATATTTTATAACTTTTTGAAAATGTCCCTTTTAGGCTTTGTATCTAATTGTGCAATTTTAGTGTCTGTTGCTTCAAATTTAAATGAGATTTGTGGTGGCACAAATGCTTGTGTCTGTCAGCATAAAGCCAGATTCAAAAACATACTACTACTAATACTAATGAGGGGGAGATTGTCACTAATGAGTATTTTTATCGTTAGAAGTTGGTTATATACACAGACTGTTGTCACACAACTATGTTTAAACCCCATATAAAAGAGATTTTTGCATAATAGGTGCCATTTAAAGCTCGACTCCTCTAGTTATATTGTGCAATAAGAATGATAGAAAATGCTAATGATAAGTTGCTATTATTAGGTCCATATATGGCTTGGAACGATAGTCTTATTCCTGTGTATTAATCAAGAAACTTTGCTGCCATTCCATGGCTGCAGCAGGCACAATGATATTACAAAGTGCTTGAAAATAGTCCCCAGTTAGGTAACTACAGTGCTAATATCATTGCGTCTGCAGCAAAGCTTTGCCTTCACTAAGCCAATAGACTATTTTGACTCAACTTGAACTTATATTGTAGCCATGTAATAAACATGCGAAAAATTTATCTTGTCAGTTGTTATGACAAAGTAAACCTCATTCATATAAGTTACAAGTCAGGATTACCCAGCCTGGATGGACATTATCTCTCAATTTAAAGGACTGTTCAAGATATAGACATCAGTAAAGAATAGAGTTTAAAACTTTTCTCCAGAGAGATGTGATGAAAACTTCAAATTAAACCCATACATTAGAGAGAAAGATGCATAAAAGCATCTCAGCCTCTTGCGTTTCCCAGAAAATCATAGTTAGTGAGACTTGAGAGAGCTGAAGTATTAATAATTGAAATGGCACAGTGTAATATACTCTTACTGTTTGAGCCCTCGGTGGATCGAGCTCTGCTCTAGTATTTAATTGCCTTGCTACTGGAGTTGCTGAAATTGTCCCCTCTCCTGTCTCAGGCTGCTAAGATTCCCCTAAGCAGTGAGCTCGGGATCGATGAGTTCCACTTTAATGACTTTTCACTGGACAACGACGCCATGATCACGGCCTCCCTGCGGATGTTTTTGGAGCTTGGTGTCGTACAGAAATTCAAAATTGATTATGAGGTAAGGCAATCACCACATAAATGGAGGCCAAAATCCAACTCTGCTGACTGGAGGAGTGAAAGGCTGCTTACATATGCAGTGTATGTTGTGCGAAGCTGCAAGGGTTTTTATTGATGAGGGACTGTGCTACAAGTTGGTTCTTGGGGATTCTGGAGGTTGGTTGTGAATACAACTTGTATGTTTCTGTTTCTGCTCAGGTTCTGTGCCGCTGGCTGCTTACTGTGAGGAAGAACTACCGTACTGTAGCATACCACAACTGGAGGCATGCTTTTAATGTCTCGCAGTGCATGTTTATAATGATCACAGTAAGTATTTAAATTAATAATATGATCATATTGCTATTATTGTAAATTATTATTATTATATGCTAATTTATTCTATAATTAAACTCAACTCAATTTATTACTAGAGCACTTTCAACAAACCACAATGGGTACTGAAATGCTGTAAATAAAACACATAAAAACACATGCAAATATACACTAAACCAAAATACATAAACTCACATCACATGATTAAAAGCTAAAGAAAATAAGTGCGTTTTTAGTGACCTCTGAAAAGTCTCAAACAATGTTCTTAAGGAAAGTGGAATATCGTTCCAGAGTCTTGGAGCTGCTACTGAAAAAGCTCTATCACCTCGACATTTTAGGCGTTATTGTGGAACTGTCAAATAGAGACGATCCATAGATCGAAGAGATCTTACAGGTTGGTGTATATTAATTAGCTCAGAAATATTCTCATGGGCCAGGCCATGGAGGGATTAAAAACATACAACAGTATTTTGTACTGAATTCTAGACTGGATTGGCAGCCAGTGTAGAGAAACCAGTACAGGTATTATGTGTTCTCGTTTTTTCTGTGCCTGTTAAAAGCCTGGCAGCTGCGTTCTGGACCAGCTGCAGTCGTGAGAGAGAGGCCTGACTCACACCCAGATACAATGCATTGCAACAATCTAGACGAGAAGAGATGAAAGCATGAACTACCTTCTCCAAGTCACAGAAAGAGAGGACAGACTTCAGCTTGGCAATATATCTAAAATAGAAAAAAATATTTTTGACAACCGCATTCATTTGCAGATCAAATTTAAGCTCAGTCAAAGATGATACCAAGACTTTTTACAGATGAATTTATTTTTCCAGGAAACAATGACAGCCATTAGATTCCGAACCTTTTTGACCAAAAACTATGAATTTACACTTGTCCTCATTTAGTTGGAGAAAGTTATTTGCTAACCAACACTTCACATCAGCCAAACAATTAAACAAAGCCTGAAGGGAGGATTAATCCCCAGATTTTATAGGGAAGTAGATTTGAGAGTCATCAGCATATAGATGGTAATTTATGCCATGCTTTTTAAAGATTTTTCCTAACGGAAGTAAGTAAAGGGAAAACAAAACAGGACCCAGTATCGTGCGGAACTCCACACATTAATGGACAGACAGATGAAGAAGTGTTGCCCAAACTGACTGAGATAGTTGTATTCTTTAGATATGACGAGAACCAATACAAGGCTAGACCCTGGATACCAGCGTGTTCTCTAAACCGATCAGCAAGTATGTCATGATCCACCATATCAAAAGCATCAGTGAGATCCAACAGTAGAAGAACAACAGGGCCACCAGAATCAACCGCCAACAAAATATAGTTTGAAACCCTCAATAGAGCAGACTCTGTGCTATGACCAGGTCTAAAACCTGACTGAAACTTATCAAAAATCTTATTATTAGCCAGAAATTCATTCAGCTGTACAGACAAAATCTTCTCTAAAATCTTTGAGATAAAAGGCAATTATTATTATAATTATTCATTATTTTATAAATAATCATTTACTCAGTCTCATGTCCAGCTTTATTAAATTGTGCATATTTATTATTGCTTTATAAGTAATTTAATTTAAACTATAATGGATTTTAATTTTATTTTATTCAGCATGCAATTAAGTGTCCAAACAGTATATTAAGAACTACCAGATTTATATAAATACTAGACCATTCATATAAGACTTTACTCAATTGATTTTTTTGTCACATCATATTTACATTTGAAGCATCTATTGAGATTTTAGAGCTAAGCTTTGAATGTCTGTTGCCATATTTTATGAAGTCAATTCCCTTTTTACTAATACAGCTAGCCCAATCTCATGAGGAAATGTCACTTTTTTACATATTGTCTAAAAAATGGCTAATTGGTAGGAATTCACTCTTTTTTTGTACGATAATATACAAATTTTTAAAAGGAGGAATGGCTCCAAACCCCATCCCTAAACCAAAAGTCATTGAGGATGAGAAAAGCGCAAGCACAAAGCACATTAAAATGGTGAAGGAAACCACGCACTCGCGCTTGTCACTCCAGGTCAGAATAACAACACATGCGAAAATGAGTGCGTATAGCAGCAGTGAGGAGACTTTAAATAAAAAAGGATGTAAGGATGTTGACAGAGTGGTTTTTTGGTTACTTTTCTTGTGCATCCCAGCCACCAGCGCCCTATCTAAAAGATTTTTTAGCATAGTGGTAATATAGTCATCCAAATTCCAAATTTGTAATGTTGCAATATGTAATTGAATATTGATGGTTGGTTCTTTTACTTGAAAGCTTAGATTTGATTATATAGTTTCTTTTGTTGACAGAGTTTGAGGTTTACTGTATCATTTTTATTCACACCTTAAAGTTTGCTTTTTATTTACAATTTATTATTACACACACTTTGTATCATAACACGTTTATTTTATTATAAAGAGATCAGATATTTTGTTTAAATAATATTTTGATTATTAAAACTGTTTGCCTTAGCAATGTTGATAAATTAAAGTGGTTGAAAAAAATCCTAATATACCTAAATGGATTGTTAAAAATATTCAAAATTATAGATACCGAATGATATGAAACAAGATATTGTGATTTATTTTTTATTTTTTTATTTTTTTGCAATATTGCCCACCCCCAAATGAACTGCCTAAATAAAATGAGAAACCTTTAAAATAACAGGAACACTTTATTAAAATACTCTATTTGTTCTCTGTATTTGTGTGAAACTTGAATGCCACCTTTTAATCCAGCTCACCCAGAGAAAGCACACATGTGCAGCTTTTTGATAACTCAAGGTCGGTACAACAATGCTGGAAAAAGAGATCTTTGTGGTTGCTTCACTGGAATTCTAGTCAGATGAAAGTAAAAATGACAATTGGCGGATGAATGTGATATTTTGTTGTCCTAAAAACACATTAAGCACATTAACATCAGAGAAGAAAGCAAAAGGATGCAGATCTGTGCATTGTTTCTTGATATCTTGATTTTTCACAACTTGAGTGCTTTTCCTGAGTGAGTGTATGGGAACTGTTTAGCTAGTAATTGAACATACAGTATAAAGGGGTATACAGCATGTTTCATAATGATCATTTTTAATCTATTTGAGTACTGATTATTATTTATGGATATTACCTGGAGAAGCAAGAGCAGGGCTTTTTTACTTTTTTTATCACCTAAATATTAGACCAACTATAAAAACAGGACCGAGTTAAGTAAAAGTATGATTATTGTTGTAGTATTATTGAAATGATGATTATCACCAACACAAGTGTCGGTAAACAATGACAAGAAATTTGTATCCTTAAAATGATTTTCTCAGGTGAAAGTTGATGCAAAGTTTCATGATGTCTCAAGGCATTAACAGAATCACTGAATCACTATGTTTGTTTGGCTGGGTTGACTTCACAACTGTTTCTCTGTTGTGGTCCAGACTGCTGCGTTCCAGGAGGTGCTGACCGAAACAGAGACACTTGCACTTATGGTTGGATGTTTCTGCCATGATTTGGACCATCGTGGCACAAATAACGCATTTCAGGCCAAGTGAGCTTCTTTGTTTCTGCAATTATGCAAGTTTTTATGGTTAGCTCTACTCTGATTTTAGCATATGGTATTGATTTCTTATGTCTGAATTGGTATTAATTAATACTGTTACACCCTTCTCAAATACATTGCTCTTGATACACTAAGTTGCACATTTCAGATGACAAATACAGCTGATAAATCCACTAGGAGTGTTCGGTTTTAGGCTTTATGGAGTCGACTTAGATTCTCGACTCCAAATTTTGGAGTCAGCGGAATCCACTTCAGAATCGACTCCATTTACATTCACTTAAAATAGCGCAAGGATTAAACATGCTGTTTTACATCACACTTTATACAATGCTACTGTGTCAATTGCAGCTTTACATTGTGCAGTTCTCCTCTGGTCAGACAAAACCAGCAGTTTAAATCCTCTGCAGTCAGAATAAAATATTTATGAGCCTACAGATTTAAACAGCGTATTTTAGTTGTCTATAATTTAGATCATTTAGATAAATACATTGCAAAACATCAATTTATTATTGAAATTTTTAGGATGTGCAGCAGTTCTATAACAAAGAAAAAAACACAATTGAACCCAAACAACGTTTTTAAAAAAATATAAAATATAATTATTTTAATATAATAACTTAATATAAATATTTGATAGCCTACTTGAATACTGAGATAAGTGAATGAAATAATCTGGTGTAGCATGGACGGTCACGCAAGGCGGTTTTTTCATTTCTGTATTTTTTAACGGCAACAGATGCTCGCTCAATAAACAAAATATCTAGATGTTCAAATTGATTTAATGACCAAATAAATATTAAACACCCTACATGTAATGTTTAACTTAAATAATTCAAACATTAACAAACCAAAAATAAAAAGCATGACAGGCTGTGCCTCAAAGCATATCATATTTTTATTTTATGATTTTATTTAATTTTTTTATGTGTACTTTTAAATAACACATTACATTATTCTTAAATATCTTTGTTTGTGGTCTGCAATTTGTTCATTGTAATTCAATAAGGGTGTGTTAATGGGACGGCATACACTTTAAACAAAGGAGTGGGTCAGACCATTTCAACACTTGGTCGTGGCTATATTTTTATTGAACTTCATTTGAATTTTGTTTGGTATAATTTGCATTTTAATTTTAGTTTTTGTAGTTATCTAAAGGAAGAATTAATATTAAAGATGAAATTAAGTGTGTTCAGGGCCAAAACAAAACCAAAAGTCTTGGCTAATTTTGTCATAGTGTTTTTATTTATTTATTTTTATTTATTTGTTTGTGAAATAGGCGTGGGTTGAATAAAAATTTTACTTGAGCATATCAGCAGCCAATAACATAACATTGTAAATTTACTTGCAGTGTAAGACATCGATCCGCTTTATAATATATTTCATTTTATAACACAGCAAACTTGACATTACATGCTTTATAGGAATTTTAAAAAACTGAAAGCAAACTTCATCCTTTAGCACTATTTAAAATAGTCGAGGGTACTCGTGGTCACAAAATTCAAAAGCAAAAGCATGAAATGTGTGTGCACAAATTCAAAGCGGGTAGCTTCGGTGTTCATTGTGCTCGAGAATGATATATTATATGATATATTATAATTGTAGCATGTAACTGCTTCATTCAGGAGGGTTTGAAATAAAACAGAGTTGATTCTCGCACTAGGTCCATTGAGAGTTGAGGAACTGACTTTTTTGGAGCAGATTCCCCATCTCTACAATACACTACAAATCCAGTTTTTAGATGACTATTCCACTAGAGGGTGTTGTCTAAATTGTTACGATATCCTGTAGGATTAATTTGACCTAAAACTGCATTCAAATATATGTTTCAGTATACAATGAATTTGTTTTAATAATAACTAATATAGAAATGACATCTGAATTTTGTTGGCACAGTGTTTAAGTTGTTAGCACTGTTGCCTATCAGCAAGAAGGTTGCTGGTTTGAGTCCTGGCCGAACCAGGAGGCTTTTCTGTGTAGAGTTTGCATGTTCTCCCAGTGTGTGTGCAGGTTTCCGGTGTGCTCCAGTTTTCCCCTCAGTACAAAACCATGTGATTATAGGTCAATTAGATAAAGTAATTTGGCCATAGTGTGTGTGAGTGTGGGTATTCCCCAACATTTAGGGTTGCACTCTCAGTTGTGGCAGGAAGGGGATCTGCTGTGTAAACAATTGTCGAAGAAATTGATGGATCTGAAGTTTGAAAACATAATTTCAGACATATTCTCTAAAAGTTAGATTTCTCTAAAAGTGTCAAATTAAAAAATGACTTCAAATTTTACAGCAATGTAACATTGTCCATATGCTGTAGCTAATCTCTGTTTCCAAAGGTCTGGCTCAGCACTGGCACTGCTGTATGGAACATCTGCCACACTTGAGCATCATCATTTCAACCACGCTGTCATGATCCTGCAGAGTGAGGTGAGCACGAGCCTTATTTCAATGACATGAACTAACATGTGTGTCTGATCTGGTCTTAGGTCAGTTTTTACATGGAAGAAAAAATATCATAATGTAGAAGTAATGGGCTGTTTTCTGCGATGTGTTTGAAACGATATGCTTTCATAATTGTGCCACTGTAATTGAAATAGAAGATGGATGTCTGCGCCAATAGTCTTGTGGTTAGTGTGTCAACACAAAGCAATATGCTCACTGTGATTCAAATTTGATTTCTGGCTTGAGGTTATTTACTTATCCTTTCCCTGTCTATACTTTACACGGTCCTGTTGCTGATGCAAAATAAATAGCGCCAACTGTGTTGTCAGCTCTTGTCTGATCTCGTTTAAACCAAATAGCTGTGCATGAACACACCAAACGAATGGATTTAGTTCCATAATCACAACATTATTAACTCATTAGGCTCATTATTAACGTAGCCCTATTTATGCTTCTGGATATCACAAATTATGTTGCCAGAAGTACGTATGGCTGCTTTTCATCTTTAAAATGAACGCTAAAGGGCAGTATGATGCCATTTGTTTTTTCACATACCAGCTGACAAGTTATCTCCGTATGGACGGCTTTCCTGCTGTTATCAGTTTGTCTAGCTCGACACGTACGTCGTTGGACTTGAGACTAGAGTTCGAGTTCAGTGAAGAATGGTTCCAGAAACCAGGACAAAAACAGAAGCCAAAAAATAAAATAAACAAGTAAATAACAGGGGCAAAAATGTGGTAAAATCTGAAAACATGGTGGAAAACATGGTGGAAAAAACATTTACTTGAAAAAAGCAGAAGCGAAGGGCACTTGTGAGAGGAATTTGAGATCTGAAAAAGCATACACAGCGGCCTCTGGTGGATTTGCGAAAAAAAAAAACGTAGCTCTTGGAACGTATATTGCTCTCTCCAAAAATGTGTATAGGGGTACGTTATCAGAATGAGCCTGGGTTACGTAGTCACATTATTTAACACTCAGCACAAAATAATTAGTTTGTGCAAATATGTATAATAGGTGAGCAATCCATGTTGTTTAAAAATATTTAAGAAAAGTAGCAAAAATTTACAGCCGGCCTCTTAGTGTTTCTTCTTGTCTTATATTGTTTACTTGGTTACATCACTTCATTTTATGAGTAATCAATCAGATCGCTCTCTTCAGCCAACAACCAACAACGATTCCACATGCTTGGGCAAACTTGCTCCGATGTTAACCTGTAATGAGGCATCGTGTGGAACCTCCTGAGACACCATCCATTGACTTGTGTCCTCTAAAGTGGACATTGCGTTTTCATGAATTTGAGCTACTCTGTCAAATCCTGTTGTACTGCTCAGATGACATCCTGGGCTTTCTAGTGATATGTCATTTGATTGGCTGATATGCTAGGAACCACTCCTTACACTGCATCCAAAAGGGCCGACATACAAAAAAGCACATTTTATGGGAAGGAGAGAGATATGTAAAATTTAGCTTTTTAAATGTTTTTTTTTTACTATTATTATTACACATTTCTTTGTTTATTAAAGTGTCAGGAAAAATACATTTAGCTTTCAAAGCTGTTAACTTGTTTGTGTTTCAAAATATTATCCTTTTTTAAATGTCCACTTTAGTGGACACCGGGACCATCTTAATGAAATTAATGACTGCATGTTGTAGGGAGCAGAACTGAACCAGAGATGATTCTTTATAAAATAGTTAAGGAACACTCTGATTTAGAGTCTGACAATTAGAGAATTAAAGAAAATTAAAATGACTATCAGTTTTAAATGGCTTTTTTGTTAAATGTTTTGGATTAACATCACTTCTTTTTTTTTTGAGCTCCGCTCTCTTTTAGACTAAACTGTTTAAGGAATTTTAAAACAAAAAGAAAAAATGGCTTTGTTTTGTTTTTGTTACATTATTATTGGATTAATATACCTTTACAGCCATATCCTGTTCAGTATTGTTGTCTGAGTGGCGGTCGTTTCGAACTAAAAAGGTTCTGTGGTCCATTACAGTGGACATACTGTAAAATAAAAAATAAAAACAAAATGTAAATAATCTAAATTTTAGATTTTTTTATCTAAAGGATGTAGGAAATCACAGAAAAAATTTAAATAAAAAGAAAAAAAATCTTTGGGTCTCAGGAGGAAGCAAAAGTGGATTCGGACATGTCCTTAATACTTTTGCGCTATTTGCTTTCGACTTTTCGCCTTGATTGTTAAAACAGAGCCCTATCACTTTAAAATAAAGTGTAAAGATACACACATTAATCGTTTAATTAAAATTTGCATTTGCTTTCTTACACTTTTGCCTGCAAATGTTCAGATCCCAAATGGTCACTGTCATATGAAAGTTCATACTGTCTGGCAATATACTAATACTGTGTCCTTCATACCACTTTTGTTATGGATTTGTAAAAATTGTCCTTTTTATCCTAGTCCACATTTGCATGTCTCAATGGATGGAAGAAATGCAAATAGCTGTCAGCATTTGATTAAGTGGCTGATTTAGCTCTGAGCCGTTTAATCATGACCGAGCTCTGTATCGATTTTCTGTAGACATCCATTGAGCTTTTTTAACCAACACCAATTAACTGTGCTGAGGAGATTCCCCTCTTGTCATCGGCACTGAAGCAAAGACAGAAGGAAATTGCTTTCCATCACAAGAGCTGAGCATGAGTAGAGAACTTTCGCAGACACATACTTTGATATTTGGGGGTGTGGAGTGATTCTTGGATTTGAGACTGGCTTAATATCAGCATGGAAAGGGTTTTGTAGTAATAATAGGGTTTAACACAACAAATGATGTGCTTTCCCTAAAGGTTGTGTAGTGTATTCAAACTTGGCAGGTTTGGTTTGATTAAGCATAGTTGACAAATAGGCATTTCTTTTTCTTTCTTTTTTTTGTAAAACAGTTTAAGAACCAATAGTTAGATAAAATATAAGTTTATTAGCTTTATCAATTCATTCACTTTTTATACGATAAATATTTCTAAGGTGTGACATATTTAAAGGATACATAAAGCAAAGATTAAGAAAAACAACAGTTCAGATATAAAACATCTAAAACCGTCAGTCCTCTTTTCTTATAAATGAGCATTTTCTATCAGGCCTTATAATTAGGTTGAGAAATTTCATTTGATAGTTAATGCTAAGTTTATTAGCTAGTAAATAAAATACCTTTTTTTTTTTAAAAAATGTCACTTTAGACAATTCTTTTGTTTTTAACAAAAAAGTTTTAAGTAAAACCAGCGTCAAAACCTGTTCAATCCACTTGTGCTCTATTTGCAAAAACTTCTAAATCCACTTATTGGGACAAGACAGTGTAATTAGTTGAAAATCACTAAAGTTTTACCAAAAATAAAACACATTACGCAAATCACCTAAAATGAAAAATATGTAAATCTGTCAAGTAAGTGGCGGTTCATTCTGCTGTGATAAACCAGGGAAAAAGCAGAGGGAAAATTAATGAATGAAAACTGTCAAGTAAGTGCTATAACATTAAAATTGACAATAATTAAACCTTAACAATCTGTTTTCATTTCTGATATTTGGGATTTAGATTCAATGTAAGTAAAACAGTGTAAACATTGCAAACATTGTAAGCTAAGCTTGGTAGATTCAAATAATGTAGTGTAAAAACATTGTGAAACATTAATATCTGTCCATTGGCCATTAATATAAAGCTTATCAGGCGTATAGGTATTATGAGGTATTATTAATAATGCATAGTTTTATACATTATTTTTATCTTTAAAAAATGGCTTAAATTACTAAATAAAACAAAAGGTAGCTTATATAAGCGCAAAAGCATTTGCTATTTAAACAGCGTGGCGAAAAATGTCAAAACGACTCTTGCACCAAGCTGAAACTAGCAAACAACAATTGCGTTGCACCATGCGCCACATTGCGCCTGGTGTATGATAGAGCCCATAGTGTCACACCAGATGACATCAAAGTCGGGGCATGGCGGGACACAACTGCTCTTAAAGGGAATGGGAGATGAGACTCTGATTGGTTTAATGCACACTATGCTCAAGACACCCATAACTTATTAAGAGAATAAGCACAACCGTGTTAGAATATGTGCCAGAGTGTATTTTTCTATGACGGCAATTCTATGCAAAAAGTAATCGAGCACAGCGGTGATGTTTACACAAGAGGAGAATTGAACAGCGAGAAGATTACAGACCTACACGCAAGGAAGCTAGTACTCATGTGCGCACAGGGGATGTTTACATGCGCGATAAATTGATCCAACGTGAGGAAACGGGCCCTTGTGAGTTTGTTGCACGCTCTCGCGAGCGAGGTTATGCCTCACAGCGTGCACGTTCAGTTCTTTTAATTATTTTTGGCATAGAATTGCTATGATATGTTTCTGTCCTTTAAAATAAAGTCAGCTTTATTGTCAATTTAAGCATATGTACAGGATATACAGAGAATCAAAGTTGCATTACTCTCAGACTCTAGGTGCAAAACAGATAATAGTAGAATTTTAAAAAGTAGAATTTCAAAAAGAAATGACAATAAATACGATTACGATTAAAATAATAAAAAATAAAAATAAAAATCGAATACAATACAAATACACCTAAGGCTGCTTTTACACTGCAGATCTTGATGGTCAATCAAGTATCTCATTTTTTTGTTGACCTGCTTACATCATCTTTGAAAAGTGACTCGTATCCGATCGTCTGCATTTACGTGATGTTTTGTCAACAAATTTCATGAGGAGCATGATTTTTCTTTGACGAGGCTAATTTATCACACACAGTCATTCTATTATCCAATTAGCTCAACAGCAAACTCTATAAATAGTAAAACCCGTCATACCTCCATTTTCTCTCGGCCCTCCACCACCTCAACTTCACACTAATAAACCAGATACCTATTTAAATGGTATCTGGGGGGTGGGGCGGAGGGGACGTTCTGGAGCTGGGCTAGACACTGCGCTCGGACCCTCTCTCTCTTTATCCTGATAAGGGAAATAAAACGAGTTAAGGTGTCTTCCCGAGCTCAGAGCCCTCTCCCCGGACAGCACGGCAAATACAAATATTCTATTCAGTCAAATATCTGTGAGTGTGAACTAGTGAAACAGCACACGGCAAAGGCACATTGACTAGAAAAAAAGAGCGGGTGCTGAATAACAGCTTATAATTAAAGAGTGCTCTTTTCTCTATTCCGGTATGTAATCTGTTCGCAGCTTTTGACAAGCTGTTTTACTATAGTTTATGACAGAAAGGTTCTCAATTGGCCATCTTCTTTTGATATATAGGCTTTTTTTAACCTTTAGGCATCTTGATGTAATGTCCATGGCGTTATTTAGGCACGTGATGTGTGCACTAGTTTTATATTAACATTGGTTACATACTTAATAATCTGTGGTATATGACAATATGAATGCTGTTTAAGTCCTCGTATATGCGATTTAAAGTTTGGGAATCTGCTGAAGTCTATTCTGAAATGAAAGTTTCAGTTGACATCATTCTACGGTTTTTAATTATGTGCGACTTACATTGACAGGTTAAAATCTGATCTACCTGCTTACACTGCAGACTCGAGGGCACAGATCCGATTCATATCGGATAAATTTCCACATATGAACAAGGCCTGAATCTGATTTGAGTAAATCGGAATCCATGTGATTTGTTTCTGCTTACACGTACATGGGCCATATCCGATCTGTGCCATATTGGAGAAAAAAATCCGAATTGAGTCACTTGAACCACGCAGTGTAAATGCGGCCTTAAGGACACATGACAAGGTGTGCAAAACAGAGTTGTGCAGATGCAAAACAGTATATAGATCAAAAAGTTCAGTATGATGCAAAGAATATTAGTGCAAAAAGCTTGAAAGCTTGAAGTGACAGTGTCTTAATAATATACAGGGAGGTAGTATGAGGTAACTAGAGTCCAATGTTACACAAAGTGACCAATGCAGATGTGTTTCATTGACAAAATGTATCAAGTTTCTATGTATTTAGAAATATATGGATGGAAAAAAATGGAGCAACTTGTAAAACCAGGCCTGAGGTATTGTTTTTTTTTTTTTAAGAGTTATAAGTTATTGAACTATGCATGAGATAGTCACACCATAACAGTGATGTGGTGCAAAAATGTAAAAAATATTTTTAAAAATGTAATAACACATCAGTTTTAAAATAAGAAGACCATGGAATTTACTGCATTTTTGATGATGAAAATACTAATTATATTCATTTTTGTCATGTGTGGCAGTGAATCTGCATCATTGTGTCAGCAACCCTTAAACAAACGCTGGTGCAATTAAAAACAAACTCTTGAACATTTGCACCGGTGAAATCTGAAAATAATTTAATTCCAAACTCAAGTGCAATTTGACTGAAATATGCGCACAAGAACCAAACATAAAATAACACGTCTCATAATGCGACCAAATGAAGGGCATCATGTTCTTCCATATTTGTTTTTCCTGTCATAATCACAGAGTTACCTATTATAGATCAATAGAGGCTTTGAAAACTCATGTCACTGCTGCATATAGCATTTTTATGTGATGGAAAAACACTATCTCTCCCGCTGTTTAGACTTCTTTACACATTATTTAAGCTTTTTGTGAATTCTCAAATGATACTTTCAGCTCAGCACGCAACATGTTTTGTAGAGTTCAGTTGCAATATACAGCGCATCTAGAACGTATACACAATGCCTCACTTTTTCAATCTTTAGTTACTTTACAGCCTTATTCCAAAATGTATTCAAGTCATTATTTTCCTCAAAATTATATAAAGGCAACACCCTACAATGACGATGTCAAAGAAGTTTGTTTAAAATCTTTGCAAAGGTATTTAAAATAAAAAACGGAAAAATGACATCACGGTGGTTCAGTCCGCTGTGGTGACCCCTGATGAATAAAGGCTAAGCTGAAAAGAAAAATGAATGAACAAATCCCATTTTGGTATTAAGCTGTAACATAACAAATAATGATGTACCGGATGTACTATATTTTCAATTAGAAATTTGAATATCACATCATTGACATGCAATAACAGTAACAGTCACCGGTTATAATGGAGCATTTCTCTGAATTAATCTTTATTGGGAACATCTGTCATTGTTTGAGTTGTCCCAATTTGAGATAGAAAACTGTAACATAGACTTCTAAGGAAGAACAAAAAACATAGATGTCAATGGTTACAGGTTTCCAGCATTCTTCAAAGGAGCTTTTTGTTTGTTAAACAATTAATACTTTAATTGAATAATACAATTTACACCACATAAATTAATCCCATTTTTGGAATAAAGCTGTAACATGACAAAAAGTCGGACAGTGATGTACTGCATATACCATATATACTCTAACTGGGTAAAATAGAGCATTTTTATGAATTAAACTTTATACACATATACATCACAGAATAATATGAAAGTGAATATCATTTTGAGATTTCATTATAACATATTGTTCCTTTAAACCCTTTTAAAAACTTTTCCAGCTCTTTGTCGTTACTGACACAACTTCCTGTGAATATGATAGGTTCTTTCTAAATGCTGTCATACATTTGTGCACACTTTACAACATGAAAGGTATAGTTCAGCCACAATTAAACCGCCTGCCATCATTTGACTTGTTCCAAGTTAGTTTGAGATAGAAAACTGTAACCATTGACTTCTATGTAAAAACAAATACCACAGAAGTCAATGGTTACAGGTTTCCAGCCCTGTTCAAAAGAGCTTCTTTTGTGTTAGGCAATTGAAAGGAATAAAAAAAATTACATTACAGAAATCAATCCCATGTTGGAATAAAGCTGTAACATAAAAAAAAGTTGGACAATGATGTACCACATATATTATTCAATTAGGAAATTAGAGTATCACATCATTGACAGGGAATGCAATAACAGTAACTATTACTGGTTGTAATGGAGCATTTCTCTGAATTAATCTTTATTGGGAACATTTGGGATAGTGTCAGTATAGACAAGTCCCCAAATTTCATTTTGAGATATCCTTATGATATATTGTACCTTTAAAAATCCCTTTTAAAAACCTTTCCAGCTCATGTATTGTTACTGACACAACTTACCCACATCACACATTGAATTTAATAGTTCTAGAATCATTACTATATTTTATTATAATATATGTAGTTTTATACACATATACACTACAGATGGATATGAAACAATTTTGGCAATTTTGAAAATGCTGTCAAACATTTGTGCACAGTTTACAAAATTAAAGGTATAGTTCACCCAAAATTGAAACAGCTGTTATTATTTGACTTGTTCTAAATTAGTTTGAGATAGAAAACCAAATAAATAAATAAATAAATAAAAACAAATACCATAGATGTCAATGGTGACAGGTTTCCAGCATTCTTCAAAGAGCTTCTTTTGTGTTGATCAATTAAAAGGAACAATAAAAATTACATCACATGAATTAATCTCTTTTTGTAATAAAGCTGTTCTATAAAAAGAAGTTGGACAATGATGTACTGGATGTACCATATATAGAATTAGAAAATTAGTGTCACCAAATTGATAGGCAATGCATTAACACTTACTGTCACTGGTTAAAATGGAGCTTATCTCTGAATTAAACTTTATTTTGAAGATTTAGGATTTTCAGTATAGACAAGTCACCAAAATTATCATTGCTCTAATCATTTTGAGATGTTTTCATGTTAAATTCTTACATAGTGTACCTTTAAAAACCTTTTAAAACACTTTCAGCTATCTGTTGTTACTAACACAACTTACCCGAGAACATCATGCATTGACTTGAATAGTTCATGAATCATGAATTTACTTTTATTTTAATATATGTAGTTTTATACAAATATACACCACAGATTAATATGAAATATTATATTATATATTATATAAATATTATATGATGGGTTCTTTCTAAATGCTTTCAAACATTTACAACATTAAAGGTACAGTTCACCCAAAATTGACTTGCTCCAAATTAGTTTGAGATGAAACTGTAAGCAATGGTTTCCAGCATTCTTCAAAAGAGCTTCTTTTGTCTTGAACAATTGAAGTGTAAGTAAATAATGACTGAATTTTCATTTGTTTTGGTGAACCATCTCTTTAAGGAGTAACCCAGTTTAATATCCACTTACACATCTTGCCTGAATCTCCTCCAACTATTCATATGACAAATTCTAACCAGTGAAATTTCTCATTTAACATTTTTTTATGGTTTTGTGTAAAACATCTTACCTTCAACAGGGACACAATATTTTTGCGAATCTGTGCTCCAAGGAATACTGCAACATGATGCAGCTACTGAAACAGGCCATTCTGTCTACAGATCTCACTTTGTATTTCAAGTAAGTAAAAGCGTGAATTGACATGCAGGTATAAGTAAAATAAATCAATAGATAAATCAATTATAAGGGTTCTAAATATTCCACCAAGTGTATGCAATTCGTGTTTGAACCACAGAGAGGCGCCCTTTGAAAAGAGGCAGATATTAAGACCCCTTTGCGGCTTTTGTTCAGATACTGAAAGCCTGTTCAACATGAAAGGCGATTAAATGTTGAGCAATAAAGTTTAGATTCTATACATTTATATCTATTTGTTTCTTTTTTGTGGCTTTTTTTTCACTGGACATAAAAGAAAAAGAACAACGTTCTTTGACTGTGTGCTGTCTGGGCAGTTCAGCTGGAGTGATGAAGAACACAGAGACATGTTCAGGTGAGTGTTTACATCTTTTAAATTTGAAAACAGAAATAGCTAGAGCTGCAGTATTGTAAATGATCTGAATATTTAAACATCCCAGGTCTATGCTGATGACGGCGTGTGACTTGGGTGCAGTGACTCGACCATGGGAGATCTCAAAACAGGTTGATCAATGTTGGATCAAAAAGATATAAATGAGTCTTTATATTGTGTCTTCTTCCAGTACAAATATCTAAATGTCCTTAAAATGTAATACATTTATTTGAGTAAGATAATAATCTTTAAGATAATTTTTTCTTTTCAGACTAATATATATATATATATATTTGGATCATTTTCTCAGGCTTCTGTGCATGGGTTTAGCAATTTCACATTTATGTCAATTATTACATTATTTCCAGACTGAGAAAAATGCAGAAAAAAATATCACATGGCACTTAAATGGTTTAGCTGAAGTCTCCATATATTTATACTATTTAATAAGTACAGGTCAGAAAGTATGTTGTTTCATTTCTATATTGTTATGCTAAATGACAATGGAACAGAATTTCACCAGTATTTTGACCTTTTTTCAACAGTTTATGTTAAACAATGGGATGGCATTTCAAATTATATATACACACACACACACACACACACACACATGAATAATTATGATGTAATTAACTAGGTTAATTAGGTTAACTAGACAGGTAAAGGTAATTAAGCAAGTAATTGTATAATAGCGGTTTGTTCTGTAGACTATTGAGAAAAAAAATAGCTCATATATATATATATATATATATATATATATATATATATATATATATATATATATATATATATATATATATATATATATATAGGAAAGCATATTAAATGGCATGTATTTGACAAAATTTATATTTAAAATCCAAAATAGGATTTATACAAAAAAATAAATAAATAAATATATTGATTGTTAACAAACGGTTAATGGTTAAAAAAAACTGTATTTAATGTTTTTTTTTGTTTTTTTTTTGAATGTTGTAATTTCAGACATTAAATGATATCAGTATAACACCTATGTTTCTATCTCTAGGTGGCTGAACTGGTGACCAGTGAATTCTTTGAACAAGGTGACAGGGAGAGATCGGAGCTGAAGCTGACACCAGCTGTGTGTAATCTTTCATCATCAGAAAATTATGATTATTAAACTTTGCTTTGTCATCTAAACTTCGCTTACATTTTGCTCCTATTTTTTATTTAGGCCATTTTTGATCGCAATCGTAAAGATGAGCTTCCTGTGCTTCAGCTGGAATGGATTGATGGAATCTGTAAGCCATTATATGAGGTAAAACAATTGAATGAATCAATTGTATTAACTCCAGCTGATTACATTTTATGCAGTGATGGTAATGTATTTAACAGGCTCTTGTGAAGCTGAATAGAAAGCTTCAGCCAATGGTAGATGGAATTGATGCCAACCGAAAGAAGTGGGAGGAGCTTTGTCTGTCCTATCAGCAAACAAGGAGAGCCTCTGAATGCAACACAGTAGAGACAGACTCCACCCATGAGCCAGAATCTAGTCAGAGTGAAGCAACCAATCAGAATGAAGGCTCCACCCACGGTGTAGAGCCAAAGCAAACACCAGTAGCCAATTACAAAGAAGGGGCGTGTTGTGGTCATTAAAAGTTGGCTGGCTGAATAATGAGGACTCTGACAAGTTTACTATGTTTATACATGGAAAAACACATTGTTAATCAACCCTTTTTGTTAACAAGGGTTGCTTTGAGATTGACAGAATTTCTATTGAAATTAAATTAATTGTCCACTCCAAAAATGGTCTTTCCCAAACTGTATGAACTTTCTTTTTTCTGTGGAAGATAAGATAAAAAGATAGTTCAAATAAAGAAGGCTGCAACCAAACGTTTCTAGTTCCTACTGACTTACAGTATGTACAAGAGTCAGTGGGAACTGAGTTGTTGACATTCTTCATACATTATTATGTGTGTTCCGCAGAAGAAAGACATTCCAGTTTTGGGAGAACATGAAATGTATTTTTCCCTCTAATTCATTACTGAAATTCATTTATGTGCAGAATTTTACAAAATCTACTATTTAAAATATAAATTATGAAATACATAAAAATAATTTATTATTCAAATATTATTCAAATATTTAGAACCCATATTTTTGAGATTTTGTCTAAAAACAACAACAAAATGGCATATGTGACAAAAAATATGTGAATATGTGCAGATATTCAGATGAAAACACTGAATTTATCAATTTATGAAGTGTTTACAATGCTCAGATGTTTATCTGTGAGTTTGTGCTGCTGCCTGGCGTTCATTTGAAACAAAGTTGCTAACGGGATTCCTACCGTATACTTGCAAAGCAGAAACTGAGCGTTTGTTTGATGAATGTATAAATAGATATCACTGTGATCTTTTGCTGTTGTTTCTTTAGAATTGCATGAAAGCACTGGAAAACTGTTAAAATAACTTATTGTGTGATCATTTTACTGTACATTACTGTTATACTTCACAATGTTTATTGATTGTGTTTGGAACCATCATGCAAGTCTTTATAAAACCAACCACCAAATGATCATCTTCATCCTAAAATTAAAAGTCAACTATAGTTTCTTGTATATTATAAAGTAAAAAAAAAAATTCTGTTCTTTGTAGCAGTGTTTCCTGACCCTGTACCTGGAGGCACACCAACAGTGCAGATTTCGGGCGTCTCCCTTACAGGCCTGTAGCCAATCAGTATCTGTTTTCAAACAAAAAAAAAAGGAAAACTAAGAAAGCGGCCAGTTTTCTTTTGCTCACAAACAAATAAAAAAAAGAAAAAGATTTTGGCTTGATTTTCATTTTTTGGTTTAGGGTATACAGAAAAACGGATAAACAAACATGTCGATATGGTATGATTATGAGATAGAATTGTAAAATAAGGTAGAATTCCAGGAAAAATGAGAGGGTTGACAGGTTATCATATATCATTTGGAAAAAAGACATTTGTTAAGGATTTAAATTAAAAACTGTCTCTTCAAGCTAGACAGCCTATTACCATTTAAGCAAATAACAAACTGTTATTTTCACAATTTATGATGGAATAGCAGTCAAAATAGGACAAATGAGATCATGTAGAAACAATTTCTGGACCTTTGTCAGAGGGGGGTGGGTCTTTCAAACCATCCAAACCCCCCCTGGCTACGGGCCTGCCTTATCTGAACCATCCATTTCAGGTTTCTGAGTCTCTTCTAAAGTTCTGATGATTTGAATCAGGTGTGTTTGAATCGGTAGATGTTGAATGTGTACTGTTGGTGTGCCTTCAGGAACAGAGTTGGGAAACACTGCTTTATAGTACTGTATTTTTAATTCATTTATTCACTTATTTAAATGTATTTTTATTTATTTATAGACTATTTTGAATCAAATTGAAATTTATTTGTTTGTTTTAATGTAATGTTCTATTGATTTTTTCAAATAAAATTTTGATGATTTGTTATATATATATATATATATATATATATATATATATATATATATATATATATATATATATATATATATATATATATATATATATATATATATATATATATATACACATCCAACCTGCTTATATATTCATACACTCATACAGTGCTCAGCATATATAAGTACACCCCCTCTCAAGTCTATCTTTTAAATTCATATTTTTTATACGAAGCTATACAAGTCAGCACTGAAGCTAAATCTAGAGCTTATGTATCAAAATAACTTATAATAACAGTCCAAAAACTAGTAAAGCCAACTGTTTTTATGTTATAAAAAATATTATTTGAAAAATTAAGCTGAAATTTTGTAGGTCGCAATTTCTTTTTGGAATATTTTGCTTAAATTTAATTCTATTATCTTTCAATTTCTAAATATGTTTAATGACTAAAATATTATTTTAATAAATATATCTGTTTAATAAATCTGTTTTGTTTAAATGCACCAAAATACATTGCCTATATTCTCTGAGAAAATATTAATTTTCAAAATGGGGTGTACTCAATTATGCTGAGCACTGTATATTTTGTACTTATTTTTATTTCACGTTTTATCATTTACTTTTAATGTATTTATTTATTTTAGTATTTTCATATTAGTTTTCTTTTTTAGCTCTTCCTAAAACATTTGCATTCCCATGGGACCCTCAGTTTGAAAACTTTACTAAAAAAATGATTAAAAATTATTCCTTGGATTACTAATTTGTTTAAGTTAAATGGTTGTAAACAAATCATTTGGGCAGAATTTAAACAAACAAATTAAGTTGAACATTATTAAATTTAGTTTGTTTGAATCAACGCGTTTAAATTGTTTGCAACAATTTTGCAGACATCTTTATTTTTCAGTGTACAACTACCTTCACCACAAGAAACATACATTATATGTTGATTATCTTGTACATGATTATATATGAACAGTTCTCATGGTACACTTTCAGAAATAAAGGTATGAGAGCTGTCACTAGGGTGATACCTTTTCAAAAGGTACACATTTGTTTTTAAAGGGTCTATACGGGTACTTCAAAAGTATATATTAGTACCTAAAACATTTAAGGGGTACAATTTTATACTTTTTAGGTACTAATATGTATCCCTGAGGTAATATTATGGACCTTAGGTACAAATATGTACCTTTTGAAAAGTGACACCTGTCTTACCTTTATTTCTGAGAGTGTAACAGCAAATTACATAACAATGAATGTGACTGAAACTAGCTATCAGAGATTTGTCCTTAATTGTTAATTCTGAAGATGTACCAAAGTCATCAGAGTTGAACCTTAATTTGTTGCATGCAAAACATTGTTATTCGGCATGTAGGTTTGACTGTTTACAGTATGTTTGTTAAAATTGAGTATGTAAAACATTATATATTTTTGAATGCATTATGAATGCCATAAAATGCATGCTGCGTATAATTTTGACAGCAGCAGCTTTCTGTTGTCATAGTTTTGCTATTCATTCCATTGATACAGTCAGATTGTGCTATTTCATTGCAGTCTGTTTGCCTTATTCATTTTGCATTTATTATGAATTTGCATTAAAAGTGAAAGAGAGCAAAAAAAAAAAAAAAAAAAAATCATACCCTAAAAAGGAAGGTCAGAAGTGGCTATTATATTTTATCAGCTAACATATAATTTTGGTATATCATACTTGGTGCCTCAATGTGCCTCTTATGAAGATATTGTCATCCTGTATTTCAGTGGATCACATATCCATCGAATGCCATATGTTTATATATGAACTACTGTGCCGTTTGTAAGGAATATACAGGGTCTTATCATGCCAGACTGATTGCTGGTCATTTTCCTCAGGCTGTTTTGTAAATAAATAACACTGTGATGCAAGTGATTGCTGTGATCCATGATTGGCTGCTTCAAATAAAAACACATTTATTAGACATCACTTTTAATGTTTTATTAAAGAAGTCTAATCAGCTCACAAAAGATGCATTTATTTGATCAAAAACTCTTTTAAATCTTTTGAAATAACATTAAAACTTTTTTTTTAATAAGTTTTCTTATTATTTCCTTTAGCTTAGTCCCTTTATTTATCAGGGGTCGCCACAGCGAAATGAACTGCTTACTTATCTAGCATATGTTTTACACAGGTGTCCTTCCAGCTGCAATCCAGTACTGGAAAACATTCATACACACTCATTCACACACATACACTGCGGCCAAATTAGTTTATTCAATTTACATATTGACACATTTTTTGACTTATACAGAAAAAGTAGAATAATACAGTACAATAAGAAAATATCAGTTTGCAATATCAATCAGCATAATAAGCTGCTTTTAGCGTCTAAAAATAAATGGAAGTGAATTAGAGCAGAAGTCTCGAGCCAAAAACATTCAAATGGCTGCGTCCACTTGTATTCGAAGAGTAGGGGAAACCGGAGCACCTGGAGGAAGCCAACATGAACTCGGGGAGAACATGCAAACTTCACACAGAAATGCCAACTGACCCAGGCGAGACTCGAACCGGCAACCTTCTTCATTTATTCATTTTCTTTTCAGCTTAGTCCCTTTATTAATCTGGGGTCGCCACAGCAGAATAACCCGCCAAATTATCTAGCATTTGTTTTATGCAGCGGATGCCCTTTCAGCTGCAATCCTATACTGGGAAACATCCATAGATACTCATTCACACACATACACTATGGACAATTTAGCCTACCCAATTTACCTGTCCTGCATGTCTTTGGACTGTGGGGGAAACTGGAGTACCTGGAGGAAACCCACACAAACGCAGGGAGAACATGCAAACTCCACACAGAAACGCAAACTGACCCAGTGAAGGCTCAAACCAGCAACTTCTTGCTATGAGGTGACAGCACTACCTACTGCGCCACTGAATCGCCTTTTTCTATTTATTTAAAGTGAAGATTGACATATGTTTGGAAATGAAAATCAGCTTGACGTCCAAACTCAACGTCAGCCTGACATCAATGCCTAACGTCCAACCTAAAATCAACCAAATATCAACATCTAATGGTGTCACATCTTGACATTGTGTGGACGTTACCACTATGACGTCTAGTAGACGTTTGATTTTGGTTGTCATACCTGACGATAAATGTCAGTTTTTGACACCAATATGATTTAAGATGATGCCTTGACGTTGGATCCAGCACAACCTAAAATCAACCAGATATCAACGTAATTTGACATTGTTATAGGGGAACAAAAAAATAAATAAATAAATCAACAAGTAAATAACAGAGTGAGAATGTGGTAAAATCTGACAACATGTTAAATATCAGGTGAGGGCTTTTGTTTTTCTTGATCAGTCAGTCAGTCAAACAGTCAGTTGACAGCGGCTTCTGGTGGATTTACGTTAGAACAACACCCACGTGGCCAGTGGCCTCTGGTGGATTAGCAAAATAAAACAGCAAAAAAATACCTTCTGGGAAGTATTTGGCAGTCTCCAGTTCTTTTTTTTAGAATAAGCATGGGGTTGCTTGAATAAGTAGTTAGAAAAAGCATGAAAATAATGTTTTTTGAGTGTATACGAAGCAGGAAAAAATAACATATTCAACATGGATAATTCTAAAAATCATAGTTGATGATTAACTACAGTACTAATAATTGAACAGTAAATTGATTGCATTAATTAAAGGGTATTACATTGCTTTATGAGCAGGATAGTCTTGTTGTATACACTGTACGTTAAAAAATCTCATTGATCTCAAACTTTTGACCGGTAATGTAAGTGTCAAAGAGTCACATACCCATAATATCATTCAGAAATATGCGCGAATGGCCCATGCATATAAGTTTTGCATAATAGATATGGTGTAATTTGTAGCAAGCCAGGATGTAAAACAGCATATGCATAAATATTTGGCTGGGGTGAAAGTGTGAGAATGATGAAAGCGGGTGTTTGAAGTGATATCTGGAGAGAGAGAGAGAGAGAGAGAGAAGCTTTGTGCTGGACAAAAGCAGCATGGCCAACTGCATCCAGATCTGCTCTCTGTAATCTATTATTCAACAGAGACTCTGCTGCCTTCCTGAGGCTTTAAAACCAAGATAGAAGAGCAATGAGGCAGAATAACTTCAGTTCCGTGGGTTTCTGCTCACTATCTGTAAATTGTGGCTTTAGTATTATATTCAGAGCCAGTATTCACATTCATTAGTAGTTACATTGCAATATTTTCATACAAAACTTGAAATCTAAGATGGTCTATATATTTGTTTGTTCATTGTTCAGTCTGTGTTCTGAACTGCATTAAACGGTACACTGAAAGAAATGATGTCTGCAAAATTGCTAATTAAATTTAGTAATATTCAACTTAACTTGTTTGTTTAAATTTAGCCCATTGTTTACAATCACTTAACTTAAAAAAGAGCAAATCCAAGGAATTATCTTTGAATATTTTTTTTTCAGTGTATGTTTTTAAACTTTAATTATAAAATACATTTTTTTAAAATAAAAATATAATTCATTTAAGACATTTGACTCTGTGTTAAGACAGGCAAAGTTACTGTTTTTAATGTTGTTGATGTTGGTATAATGCCTATCCTATGCTCCAGGGGGATTAAAATCAGGGGATCTCATAGCAATTCATAAATTTTTGACTTAAGCCACCTTTTCACTGCACACGACAAACAACAAACATTAGACCGGAAGTCATTCATTTCCAGTGGAGAGTAGCCCAAAAGCTGTGTGGAGTCCCGATCATCTCCATATCTGGAAAATTCTGATCCAATTTCAGCTGTGGATCCAATAAAATATTAGAACTCTTGTGACTAGACAGTATGGGACCGGTCAACCGGATATGATGTATTCCAGTGTTGTCCAAGCAGGTCCGTGCACGCGAGATGAGAAATAGTAGTTTTTTCATTATTTTTAATCAGAAAAAAATTATATTAAAAAAGCATTTCCATTCATAAATGAGTAATAAAAATGAAAATGAATGTCTCCGCATTTCCTCCAAAATTGTTAGCAGTCTATGAGTTGCCAGTATTCATTTATTTATTCATTCAGCCATGATGCCACTTTTTCTGATTCAAAAAACTACTATTTCTCATCTCACGCGCAAGAACCTGCTTGGACAACACTGGAATACATCACATCTGGTCGGCCGGTCGCATACAGTAGTCGCAGGACTTCAAATATTTCAACGAATACACAGCTTAAATCAGATCCAAATTGTCCACACAAAGAGATGATCGGAACTCCTTGCAACTCCCAGACTACTCTCCATTGGAAATGAATGACTTCCGGTCTGTCGCTTGTCATTTGTCATGTGCAGTGGAAAGAAGGATTAAGTTAATTAAGTCATTAATTAAGACATTAATATTAGTTAATTAGGACATTAATATTAGTTTAGATCCAGGTTGTCATGTCAGGTGACCAAAATTCAGTCTACTGTATGTCTAATGTCTAATAGTCACATTGGATTTATAAGGTTCTACTGTATCTGCGTTCCAAATGATTTTAAAATATTGAGCTTAAAGTTTTTGCATTTCATAGAAAACACTATGTGTGTAACATTTCTCTTTCATAAATCAACTTGACAGAGACTCTAAATGTACACTAAATGTAAATTATCAAAATTCTCTTACATTTGCAAATTGTAGTAAAACAAACAGTGCAAATGCAATATAGAAGCTTCTAACTCTAAAAAGTCATTTCCCGCTTGGAATTATAAGGTTCTAACTGGCAAATCATTCATTAAAGCATTACTTTAAAAAAAAATAACTAAATAAAATAAAAATCATCATAATGTAAATAAGTGGTCATATAATAAGAATATGTGAATAACTCAATTTTGACAAAAATGTCAGATATAATCTTATAATTCTAATGTGACATAATGTCTAGCCAGCGTCTAAAGACAACAACATTTTGATGTCCAAAAATGACATGAAATGATGTTGATATTTGGTCTATTTTAGGTTTTTAGAAAGTGACCAAACATTTTAAACATCCTACATTTTAAACTAGCGTCATATTGATGTCATAGTGGTAATGTCCACACAACGTCAAGCTGTAACCTCATTAGATGTTGATATTTGGTCGGTTTTAGGTTGAACAGTGGACATTGATGTTGGCCTTAACGTTGGGTTCTGACATCAACATGATTTTCATTTTCAAACAAAATGCTATGTCCCCATGATTTTAGGGTACAACATCAATCTGACGTCATGTTGACGTCCTGTGCCTGCTGGGTGTTTAAGGCCATTTTGGTCATCATACAGTAAACATCCATCATCTTCTTATCAGTGAAATGCATTTAAACAGTCTCTGGGTCAATGCAAGTAAAGATTTTGCACATCATCTTGGACACTTTTAATGCAGAAACAGTTTTCTGCAGTTTTAAATCACCCATGTCTTGAGGTAGTTAAGAGGCGATTTACCTTCTGTGTGTGATTTGATAGGATAGGAATCACAGAACTAATTTCCTAATTCCCAATAGACAAGAAATAATAAAGTAGTGACTGCAGGTTGAAGAAAAGTAGTGGAGGAAAAGTACTGATGCAGCACTAAAAATTTACTCAAGGGAAAGTAAAGGTAGACTGTCACATCTGTCAGTGACCACCTGAGGGCGCAGTAGTGCATCAGGACTCAGAAGGCACTACAGTGTCCCAGAAAGACTACAATTCCATACATACCACGCGCATACACCGGAACACATACACTGATCTGTCATCACATCTGTTCTGTGTTACCGTTGATTATCTGGACAATATATTACATCATTCCACCGTTGTTTGTCATCGTGTCGTTTGTCTACCTTGTCTTCCTTGTCCGAGTATTCCAGTAAGTCTTGTTTACCGAGTTTATTATTCTGATCTTGTTCTTGTATTTTGTCATAGTCTATTTCGTGTCTTGTCTGTTTTCTAGTTTTGTCTAGTTGTTTAAGTTAGTTTTTTTCCTGAGCCTTGTCTCTAAATTAGTTTCTGGTTTTGTTTGTTGTTTGTTACTTTTTACTTTGAACACCTTGTTTTTATGTTGATGCACTGTAAATAAATCTGCACTTGGATCCGCACCTTTTTGTTTCCTGTTTTGATCCCGCATAACGTGACAGAACGACACAATCACATATGGATCCAGCAGATGATCTAATAGTGCTCCTTAAACAAGGTAACCACTCAATTGAGCGATATATAAAGGAGTTTTTGAAATTAGCCGCGAAGAGCTCTCAGAGTGACCTCTTGCTAATGATGTTTTTTCGCGGAGGACTTTTAGGACCAGTCCGGTCACGCATGCCGCCATACGAGGATGACTGGAACCTGTATCGGTTTGTGGAAGAGGCTTTGCTAATCTCTGGCTCCCCCCTCTCTGTTGCCTTAAAGGAGGAGAACCCTCAGGAGGGAGGCCTGAGTAGATGGCAACAGAGAGGGATATTTTTGGGGCCAGCTGATTTAACTAAGGGAAAGAGGAGAGAGGCAGGACTGGAGTTGCGGACTTAGCCGCGTCGGGTTGTCAGAAGACCACCCTTCTCAGAGCTCCTGGAGAGTCTTCTGGAGCTTAGTGAAACCCCAGCCTCAGCTCTATTACCACAGTGCCCGCCAGTGTCAGCTCCAGTTCCAGAGCAAGCTCCCTCTCCAGATGACACTGCTCTCACTTCTTCTCAAACCACCAGACGAAGGAGGCGCAGGAAGAGGACTGCTCATGCCCCAGAAAGTCCACCAGTGTCGGCTCCAGCCCCAGAGCGCCTGCCAGTGTCGGCTCCAGCCCCAGAGCGCCCGCCAGTGTCGGCTCCAGCCCCAGAGCGCCCGCCAGTGTCGGCTCCAGCCCCAGAGCGCAGTACAGTGCCAGTTCCAGGCCGGCTCCTGGCTTTACTGGCGCCACCCAGGCTCCTCGCCCTGCCAGTCCTAGCCTGGCTCCTGGCATTACCAACGCCATCCAGAAGTCTTGCCCTGCCGGCACCTCCCAGACGTCTTGCCCTGCCGGTCACAGTCCGGCTCCATGCCCTGCCGGTTCCAGTCCGGCTCTTTGCTCTGCCGACCTCGCTCGGGCTCCTTGCTCTGCCGACTCCAGTCCAGCCGCCTCCTGTCCCGCCGGCTCCAGTCCAGCCGCCTCCTGTCCCGACGGCTCCAGTCCAGCTGCCTCCTGTCCCGCCGGCTCCAGTCCAGCCGCCTCCAGTCCTGACGGCTCCAGTCCAGCTGCCTCCTGTCCCACTGGCTCCAGTCCAGTCGGCTGTAGTCCAGCCGCCTCCAGTCCAGCCGCCTCCAGTCCCACCGGCTCCAGTCCAGCCGCCTCCAGTCCCGCCGGCTCCAGTCCCGCCGGCTCCAGTCCCGCCGGCTCCAGTCCCGCCGGCTCCTGTCCAGCTGCCTCCAGCCCCGCCGGCTCCAGTCCAGTTGCCTCTCCAGCTGGCTCTCCTGGGCTCCCCTGCCTTGTGTTTCTTGTGTTTTCTGCGGGATCATCTGTGGGTCATCCCACCCACCCCTCCCTGGTGGTCCTTCCCATTGTTTGGGACGGATTCCCCGGCTGCACCCTGGATTCCTGCCTGGGTGCCTGACTCACAGACTTACCCTGATCTGGCCCTTCCATCCCTCTCTTTGTTCCTGCTCTGCTTCGCCCCCCCTCTGGGAACTAGTCTGGGAGTGTCTGGAAGTCGCTCTTTAGAGGGGGGGTAATGTCACATCTGTCAGTGACCACCTGAGGGCGCTGTAGTGTATCAGGACTCAGTAGGCACTACAGCGTCCAAGAAAGACTACAATTCCATACATACCACGCGCATACACCGGAACACATACACTGATCTGTCATCACATCTGTTCTGTGTTACCGTTGATTATCTGGACTATATATTCCATCATTCCACCGTTGTTTGTCATCGCGTCGTTTGTCTACCTTGTCTTCCTCGTCCGAGTATTCCAGTAAGTCTTGTTTACCGAGTTTATTATTCTGATCTTGTTCTTGTATTTTGCCATAGTCTTGTCTGTTTTCTAGTTTAGTCTAGTTGTTTGAGTTTGTTTTTTCTTGTTTAGTTTCTGGTTTTGTTGTTTATTTGTTCTTGTACTTTGAACACCTTGTTTTTATGTTGATGGACTGTAAATAAATCTGCACTTGGATCCGTACCTTTTTGTTTCCTGTTTTGATCACGCATAACGTGACATAGACAATTATAAAACTGCTTAGTAAATTACAATTTCTGAGAAAAATTTGAGTATTTGTAATTAGTCACTTTACACCTATGGGTTTAGGGGTGGGGTTGTATGCCACACCTCCTACTTAAATTACATTTTCGCATGACTGAACTTGAGTTTGTACGAATTAGCCACTAAACTGATATAATGTAAAATAGCATAGGAGAGTATGTTTCACAAATGATTTTTACTTGCATTATATGTGAGGATGTAAATAGTCTTACCTATTTTATTTTATGTTTTGTTTAGTTTTAATTATTTGTTTTGCATAGCAACACCCTAGTAACCAGACAAAACACTATTAGCAAAATGGTGGTAACCACTTAGAACAGCTTGACACATATAAGACTTTCTCAACTTTTGGTACAATGGAGTATATGCTTAAGGACATTTATTTCTTTGTAAGCCAGCTCAAACGCTTCCGGTGAACTATAATGACACAATTGTCACATTTAAGGTTTGATTTCAATATTATGATACAATATCAAATTTATTTTGGGACAGTATTTTCAATGGAGTTTTTGCGTTTGCCTGCTGCTCCTGACGGCACTTGGATTTCAATGTTTTTTTCATCTTGTTTTATGCCTGAACAACTAAATAAATGCTAAAGCCTATATAACTGATTATACTTTAATTACAACAACATAGATGTTGTAAAAGGAACCTTGAAATTAAAACAGTCACATTAACCTTTCACTGAAAGTTTATCAGTAGCTGAAAAACCCTAGCTGTGCATATACCCTGTTTAAAACTCCCATACTTTTTTACAAATACAGTAAAAGATTCTAAATTAACATACCTTAGAAAGATATAAGTATACTATTTTACTATCCCTTTAATAATTTTCTAATGTTTTTTGGGGGGAACTGGGTGCTATTGGATATAGCACTAGGTATATCACAAAATTTGGTTCTCTAGCTTGTAATCATACGGGAACCACTTTAAGTGTTATATACAGTAGCACTTTTATGCAGATAGTGTCATGTACTGCTGCACCTTATCCACTTTAAATAATTACTGAAGAATTGTTATAGGTTCTATATAGCTCTTAAATTTGTTCTGTTACTAGTCAAAAAAAAGAATCGTATTTGTGTACAGACATTGTTTGCAGTAATGTAAATACAGTGTCAAATTTTCCAGGTGTGAATTTGGATTCGTTATTTGGTCTGTGAACATGTTGGATTTTGAACAAAATATTTTTCAGGCTGATCATTGTAAAACACGTCCCCATACAAACAAATGTATAACAAAAAAAAAAAATATATATATATGTATATATATATATATATATATATATATATATATATATATATATATATATATATATATATATATATATATATATATATATATATATATACACACATAAAAATTGTTAATTGCAATCAAAAGCAAAAGACAGAAGGTGATTTTCTTTTTTAAATGAGACACAAAGGGAAGAGCATGACCTGATATGTAAAAGCAGACTAGTCTACAGATGAGGGGCTGTGACAGAAAAAGCCCTGTCACCTTATAATTTTAACTGTGATTTAGAAACAGCTATAGCTGAAACTTTTTTTTTCACCTAATTGGCCTTAATGAAGTATGCCAGTGAAGAAGATCACCAATGTAAATAGGTGCTATACCATTCAAACCTTTAAAATCAAATGACAATAACTTCTATTTAGGATTTTATTTAATCCTAAATTGGACAGGGGGCCCAAGCCTTTTTTTTGTCCCAAGCTTGCAAAGGAAAAAAAAGGAAAAAAAGAAATGACTATATTACTGATAAATAAAATGAATAAAATTAAATAAAACAAAATAAACAATTGGTAGCTCTTTTTCATTTAACTCATAGCAGTACTTCATTGTTTTTTTGTTTGTTTGTTTTTTACTCTATAAAACATTATAATTCAGGTATACAAACACAACAAAATCTTACATTTATTTAGCATATTAAATGAAAGTATTATTACTACAAAATGAATTAGAAATTTATTTAACGTAAAAAAATTCAAAACTTATTTTATGCCTTCTAAAAGGGAAAAGAAATAACAATATTTCTAATTTTATTGAATTATTTTTATTTTTTTTAATCGCACACTATATAAACTACAAATATAAACAGAACAAAACATCATATTAACATTCACCAGAAGTGTGCAAAAGCTCCAGTTTATTTTATAATGCTATATTAGTTTGATGAATTAAAGCCCTTTAATCTACAGGCTATATCAAATAGGCTATTAACATTAATTTATGCATATATGTGCACAGAAAATATGACAATGACAAGTTAATTTTGCAAAGAAATTGTTCATTGGCATGCATAGATTTTTGTCATCATAACTCAGGCCTTTGCTAGGCGCATAATAAAGATTAACATTATTTATTCATTCTTAATTTTGTTGCTGCAGTGAATGGGAAGGTTGGTATGCACAAATAACTCTTAATGGCCTTCAAAAGAATATGCAAGCCGGCTTGTTTTCTTCAGATATAAACATAATGTTCGCAGCAGTAGTGTGCTGAAAGCATATCATCATATTTGAGAAAACTGCAGTGGTTGAATGATTTTTTCTTTTTGCAATTAAGTTAAACACAATGCTAAGAGTTTACTTAAAAAGAAATGTAAAGATTACTGTACACTTAAGGCTGAACATCATTAAGTTGTCACATACTGTATGCTACCAACCATGTTTACTGTAAAAAAAAATAATAGCCATAGTTTTTGATTTACAAGTGTTTTCCATTTATTTACAGTTGTGAATTGCATTATCGGATGTTTATCTCTGCTCTGTCAACTTTTGATGTTGAAAATTCAACTTTACTGTTTAACAAAGGGACTTTTATTGACAGAAAATACTGGCCAGGTTCTCCAAACTCACAAGCTCCCGAAACAACCCGCTCACAGCCACCTCAATCATCAAGATCCCTTTTAACTGCATACTGATCACTTACGCACCGGCACTTCATCCCCGCTCATCACTCCAGTCAGGAATAGGCAGTATTTATGACACATGTATTTTAAATACGTATTTTAAATACAAAATAGTATTGTAAATTGTTTTTGATAGGTGTGATAAAAGTGGCTTAATGTTTTATATTAAAATAGTTTAGTGTCTTGTATTTTTGTAGTTTCATAGTTCTGTAAAATACTATGCTAGAAGTCTACGGTACATGATGACATCTTAAAAATGAGGAATGGTGCTTTCTCGATTATTTTTCTAAGCTTGAGATTAGAACAGAACAAAATCATTTTTAAGAAGGTTGTCAATGCTTTTGAGTATGCATGGAAATTATGCTTAAATAAAGTAACAGACAAATGGTTAGGGTATATTCAGGAGCAAGTCAACAATTATTCAAAATAGTAAATTGATCAAAGCTATAGACCAGTAATATATATTCAGCATATTTGACTAAGAAATGAGATGGAACAAAATATTAGTCCTGAAAAACAAGAAGAGGAGTTTCATAACATCATCAGTGTCAGTGGAAATGTAGAGAAACTTTAGAAATATAAAACACCTAAATAAGGTGTACTGGTGTTTTTTTAAGAGGGTAATCTGAGACTTTTACAGGTAAAGAAGAACTGAAAGAATCCTGGAAGAAAAAGTATACTGTACAAATAATGGATGGATTGTAATTTGTAACTCAACGAGAAACACAAGTTTGGGTTACAAGTTCAATTCACTAACTACAAGGCAACAACTGCCCCCTATACTGTAGGTGAATAATGTGGCAAAGAATAGTTGCTGCTATCAAACACTGCTTACTTCTCTAAGTGTTTTTATTCATGAAGGGCTCCATTTTAAAAGTATTTTATAGTATTTTTAAAATACCCAAATACAGTATTTAATTTTGATAACTTTAAGCCTGTCATATTTTGTCATTTATTTTGATACACTTAAAATTGATGTATTTGGTATTTTATTTTAAAATACACTTCAATGTATTTTTGCTCCAGCTCCAAAAATTCCCTCACCATTCCTCACTATCAGGAAGAACAAACACTCATGGTAAGTGAATCCTATAACTAGTTATATTTAACTTTCTGTTTCTAGTTAATCAGTGTCTTCGTCTCTCCTCGTTCCTAGTGTGATTTCCTCTTGGTAGTGTGTCTCCTGATTCCTACTAGATCAGTTGTCTTCTTCCAGTCCGTCTTCAGTCATCTGCCTTCATCTGGTCCTTTGCTTACCAACGCAAGAAAGAGACATTATCTGTTTGAAACCCTTATCATAAATAAATAAAAAAAAACGTTACTTATAAATGTAAATTCATAAATGTTAAATTCTATTTCAAAAATGTATATTTTAATTTTATAAATGTAAATGTTATTTATACTTACAGCTCTGATCTCTGTCCTCCTGTGACAATTACAAGGTTTTTGCACCGTAATATACAACACCAACCCAGACAATATATCACTTTAAACTGAAATTCTTTAAACTATTTAAAATGTTAATATAAGTCACTTTATAATAAATAAAATAAAATAGAATAAAATTATTCATCACCACACAAAAGCTGAATACATTCGTTTTCCATGCATGTATGGTTTGATTTATGGTTTAGGTTAAGATAATATTTAACCAAAATAAAATTGCTAGAATGTTTTAATTTTTGATATATTTACAAAAGCAATATTTACAAAATGTCTTTATGGAACATGACTTTTGCTCAATATTTCGAGGATTTTAGGAACAACAAATAATTTGACCTTTAGTTGATCATTTGTGCTTATATCACAGTGCTCTAGATTAGACTTATTTTACCAAAATCAAATATGATCATGCCTTGATTTTTAATCATTTAATTAGGACAGCATGGTCTGACTGCTTAGACAAAAGTCTTGTCACTCCATCTAACCCCAGACATGCTCAATAATGTTCATGTCTGGTGACTGGGCTGGTCAATCTTGGAGCACCTTGAATTTCTTTGCTTTCAGGAACTTTGATGTGGAGCCTGAAGTATGAGAAGGAGTGCCGTCCTGCTGAAGAAGCTGCCCTCTCCAGTGGTTTGTAATGTTATTTGCAGCACAAATATCTTGATACCTCAGGCTGTTGATGTTGCCATTCACTCTGCAGATCTCTTGCACGCCCCCACACTGAATGTAATCCCATACCATGATTTTTCCATCACCAAACTTGACTGATTTCTGTGAGAATCTGGAGTCCATGCAGAATACAGTAGATCTTCTGCAGTATTTGTGATGATTGGGATGCAGTTCAGCAGATGATTCATCAGAAAAATCTACCTTCTGCCACTTCCAAATGATCGACTAGAAGTTGAGTCGAGTTATTATTTGTTGCTCTTAGAACTGGGATCGACGACAATTCTTTTGTCAAGTAGTTTATACCCATGCAACTTAAGACTGGTTTTGTGCTCCACAGTCACATAATAAAAAAGCCAATGACCAAACATTTAAGGTGGATGATCAAAGTGATGACATAGCTTTGTATCACATATTTGTATTCTGTTTCAGTTCAACAATTCTTATATAAGGGATTCAAAATTTATAATTAGTGCAGTGACTCTCTGAGCTCTTGTGCCTCTAAAAGTCTTGTTTATGTGCATCTCCAGTCTAAACCCCTGTGGTTTAAAAAAATACTGTGCATAAAAAAAACAGTTTTTTGTGAGATTTCTAACCACAAACATTTGTTTTCAAAACTCTTGAATTCCTTGTTGAGTTCAGCTATCGTTTGTATTATTAGTATGAGTATTAGTATTAGCATTAGTAGTAGCATTAGCATTGGAATTAGCATTAGTATTAGTATTTTGCAGGATGCTATAGTTTCAGCTTGAGTGCCGACAATAAAGAACGTCTAACCCTGTATGATCTTAACCTTTTATTACAGCAGAAAACTTCATATATTGGACCAATCTGCCAGTAGGTTTGGGTTCAATGCTTATTTTTTATACTTCAACAATAGACCTTTCTGTCCTAAGTATTTTGCTCTAGTGCTCTTCACTTTACAATAAAAACCCAATTCCCAGATTCTCACGCCAGCCTCAATGGTTCAGTGGCCTTTGTGTTACTGCCAAAACTACTGTAGAACTTTCCTCAAATATGTTCACAAATCAATTACGGATGGTAAGAAAAGTGTGCCTAAAATTCTATACCATATATCCTGTTCGGTCTGCAGGCCTCCCACAATCAAAGAGATCTCAGGGCTTTGACTTGGTGGTAAAAAATTCATGTGAGAGAAGTTACGCAACTCTAGATTTTAATCGGCTCTACTGTGCATTTAAAAACAGGCTTAAACAAAGACTCAGGGAGAAATGGCATTGGAGACCGACTGGAGAGCTGTCTATTCCTCTGTCTATCTCTGTAACAATATGCTTCATATTTAAAAAAGGTTTGGCACGATGTTGCGTCAGTTTTCAGAGGAGAGTTTGGGAATTAAACCTTTTGAGTTATTTTTGAATGATAGCTTTTGAACTTCACTGCAGACTCCAGGGAAAGAGCTTCTATTTATAATTGCCCTTTTCTGTGGTCTTTCTTCTTTATTTTAATCTACAAACAAACGGCATGTGACGATGGCTGGGAAGACCTCCTAAAATCTTTGAACAGATTCTATGAAAATAGTTTTATTACCAAGAGAGCATATCAAAAAGTGTTCATTTTTAAAATAATAGTTTCTGTTTCAAACAGTCTGGTTTAATTCAGTGGGAAATTTCATTTTACCTCATTATCATCTTTGGGGTTTATTAGGTCTTGTCAGAAAGTGAAGTAAAGAAAAGTCAGCTTTACAGTAGCCTACTTGCTTCAGATGACACATTTGATTTTTGATTTTTATTTGGTGGTGGTGTAGAATTACTTAATCGCTTTGTTATGGTGGTCACAGGCTTAAAAATTTGCAACCCTGCACTTAAAAAAATGGATTATGGCTTTAGTCGGTCCAAAGAATGTAACTATGTTTAAATTAAAACAATTGACTTATGTTTGTCTATTAAAACCGAAAGAGTTGCGTTGGAAAAAAAAAAAAAGTTAGTCTCCAATTTAAACAGCTCGCTTAATTAAAATGAATGAAAGGCTTGTGTTGCTTTTGCAGTACCACATTTTGGTCAATAGGTTGAGTAATATCTACACATGTGCAGTTTCAAAACAACACAGGAAGATTCAAACCACAAAATTCGTTCTCATTAAATGCTGTTGGAATCAAAAGATGAAGATTACAATGCAAATTGAGAATTGAGAATACAAATTGAGTTTCCCCAATGCGGACACACAGGTAAGAATTAAATTTTTCTTTGCATTTATATTGAGGCTGTGACAAAATTTGATCAGTGTAACATACTCCCTTGTTGTGTATAACGTTAACGTTATATTATTGTTATGAAATTGCCATGTTACCTGTGCCTTTTTTATATTAAATGAAATTTTATACTTTAGTTTTAATCTACTTAGTTATTTAGTTATTTATTTATTAAAGCTAAAGTATGAATGTCATGTTGATTGAACTAAACAACATTACATTACCTTTATGTAACAAATTTAATTTAAAATAAATATGCTTTCTTTAAGGTAACTTAACTCGGTTGTGTGGAATCTGTTGACATGAAAAAGTTAGATAATATAATATATTAATATAATTTAATATAATATAATAATATTAATATAATTTTTAAAATTTATTTTAACTTGAACTTTTAATTTTATATTTCTATAGTATTTAAAAAAATAGATAAATAACGATTGACAAACAAGCATTGGTGATCACAAAAGAAATACCAAAAGTTTTATACTTTTAAAAAAATGAATATATCCATGCCTAAAAAGTTGCTTTTAATACAAGAAATGCTTTTAATGGCAATTTTAAATTTGGTGGTAATGTCATAGCGGTACAGTAGGTAGTGCTGTCGCCTCACAGCAAGAAGGTCACTAGGTCGCTGGTTTGAGCCTCGGCTCTGTCAGTTCAGTTAGCGTTTTTGTGTGGAGTTTGCATGTTCTCCCTGTGTTTACGTGGATGTTCTCCGAGTGCTCCGGTTTCCCCCACAGTCCAAAGACACATGGTACAAGCGAATTGGGTAGGCTAAATTGACCGTAGTGTATGAGTGTGTGTGTGTTTTTTGTGTGTGTGTGTGTGTGTTGATGTTTCCCAGAGATGGGGAGCGGCTGGAAGGGCATCTGCTGCGTAAAAACGTGCTGGATAAGTTGGCGGTTCATTCTGCTGTGGCGACCCCACGGAATAATAAAGGGACTAAGCCGAAAAGAAAATGAATGAATGAATGTCATCAGTATTTTTTTCTGGAAATAAGATGGTATGATGTTTCCAGATATCTTTTGTGATGTTTCCTTGCAACTTTTAGAGAACACCTATACCAATGTATTAATTTCAGAAGAGTTAAGAAATTTCTGGCAGCTAGCTCACTACAACTCACACATTTGCTGCGTCCCAATTCGCATATACTATCCATCCTAAAGATTATTTAAATGTGTGTCCCAAATTGTAGTATGTTAAAAAAAGTATGACATCAATATGATTAGAACTACGAATGCGGGTTAAAAGTGTAAATAAACTACCAAACATGATATATGCGTGAAACCAATCATCAAGTAGAAAGGCTTTGGTAAAGATGTTTGATTGACTATAAAGTAATATCTAGCCAACTGGAAAATATTTAAATCTCATTTTCTGTTATATTTCATCTGCAACAACTATACTGAACTTATATAAAGAAGTGTTTGGACATTAACATCTGCATGCAGAATTATCCAAAGACCTGAGAAAATTTCTCTGTATGAAAGACTCTGGAATGGGAGATGAACCTGCTGCTGCTTCTCCGATAAAGTAGGAAATTAAATATGACAGAAATGTGGATGACGTGTGGATGATTGACTGGACATAATCAAGCAACACAACAATCTGTTAACAAGGAAGTAGTATATCTCAAAGCTTGCATACTCTTCTGTTACACACTTAAAAGTATATATTTTTTACTTCACAAAAAAAAGTACATAATTTTAGGGCATAGTATAAGTATGCGAATTGGGATGCAGCAATAGTCGCCCACTAAAGCTAAGCAGGGCTGCCGGAAGTGATGTTACTGAGGCCAGTATCCACATGTAGTCTGTATATGTTGATGGGGACTCAATACTGCTCAGTGAGTAGTGTCTTTTGAATAAGACCTTAAACCAAGGTCCTAACTCTCTGTGCTTGTTAAAAATCCCAGGATGTCCTCAGAAAAAGAGTAGGGGTTAATTTAGCTGGTGTGTGGTTGGTGTGCGGTCACTTGGATGGCTGCCGTTGTATTATCCAGGTGGAGGCTGCACACTGGTGGTGGATAAGGAGATTCCCCCAACAAAAAATGTGTCCAGAAAAGCCCTATATAGATGTAAGGTATCATTAAATCAATAATTGCTGCAAAAATAAATAAAAAATAATAAATAAATAAATAAAATTTCCAGTCAATTGGAGTGTAATCAGTGGTTATCAGCTGATATGGGCCAGTGACAAAGATTTTTTTATTCTTTATGAGTTAAATGAAGATGTCTCCCTATATAACTACCTAGAGATGCTTAGACATGTATTTTGAGGAAAAAGGGCAACAACTGGTGATGTATTTTGAGAAGAAAGGTGACAACTGGTGGTGTGTGTAGAATGAGTGTCCTGTTGAGGAATGTGTAAGGTCATTATTGTTTGGAGCTGCTGGAGAATTAGTTTATTTGTAAAACAATGATTGTAACACAATATATGAAGTTAATTGTGAGAGGCTTTCAGGAGAATGAGTGACATATGATGACATTAATGTACCATCATGCCAATGTATGTTAACACTCAGACAAGATTGAATCTATGGAGAGAGAACTCTGGTGTGAAAGCAGGTGTTTGCATTTTAGAGGACAGGGCCCTGAATAACATTAGCACCTAAAGATATACTAAACCCCTCAGTAAAGAGAAAACATCCTAAAATGGTTAGAGTTACAACGAGAGAGGTGGGGAGAGAGTATCAGTATAAATATTGCGAAGAACATAGACACATTAGATTATCCTGGATTGAGACTAGATATCGGTCTGCTTATGGATGTCTCTGCTTTTTTGGAAAATATTCCAATAAAGTATATTCTTCTAATATTCATAACCCCCAGTCTGAGTTTGATTCATTAAGAGAAAAACTGAAAACCACTACACCAGCAGGGGCCTTCTGTGCCTTGTAGTCTCAGAAGCCTGTTATCATCCATCCACATGGTTAATCAGCTGTAGATCAAATTTATTATTTTTTAAATTTCCCATTAATAGTATTTTATTAATGTCCACCCTCACACTAACTCCAATAGGCACACCTTTAAAATACAGTTACAATCACAATTAGAACAATCTCTATCTCTCTTTGTATTATTAATTCCTTAGTGTTTTCAAACAAAGCCATGCAAATATGATTGTATGAGGCACACAGATTGGGCTGTCATCTTCACATGGATGATGACACTTGAGCCATTTTCAATTCAATGGTATACAAGATGAAAGAAGCACTTCACACATTAGCTTTGGTGGTCATGTAAAACATAATTCAGTTCCAAACCACAAACCTAAAGCACCTGCAAAAATGGAGCGTCCTCATTTTGATGAAAAGTGCATTATTATGTATCCATCTGTATGATAATAAGTCTTCTTATGTTGATGATGAAACTGCAAGTCTAAATGTTTTATGCCAGTAATGAACAACATCAGATTCACTGGAGCTCTGGGGTAATGTTTTTTGGATAAATAAAGAAACAAATAACACTCTTTTATTCCTGATTGCTCAAATTCAATTTAATAATGTTCTAGCAGGTTTTCTTTTTTAAATAGTAATGTTTATCAATCTTTTTTCTTTTAAATTGGTTTGCTTGCTACACAAGGACTACCCAAGCTTGTTCTGTGCATTAAACTCTTTTTAAGTACCAGAACCACAAATAATCCTCATAATATTATAATTTACAGCATCAAAAGAGGCTTTTTAAAATACCCATGAATAAAAAACATTTTCAGTCATAATATTAAAATGACAGGTAATAAATAATAAAATAATTTCCTTTTGCTGTGCAGTAGTGTCCTCCAGTGGTAAAAATGAAAAACTGGCAATATAGTTGTGATTTATGTTCTGATTTCTATTCCTCCTACTGTCCTTGAGGCAGAGGAGAAAGAATACAAATGAGGGCAGCCAGATGAAGCAGACTGAGAAGGCAAATCACATTACGGAGCACTTTTATTTCAAAAGCAGATCCACTGGAGGAAACATGAAAATATAGAGATGGTTAAATGTCATCAAAACATAATACTTTGTTTTTTAAAGGTATTTTATTTATGTAGTAGTTATAATGCATTTATTAACTGTTGAACTCTTCCTAGACCTGCAAAATTAAACTTCCAGCTTGAATTGTCCAAAATTCTAAATGCTTTAGACTGAGCATAGTCAGAGAAAACATGAATACATATACAATTTGTATATAAATGTCAAAATATGGCATCCCGGTGGCACAGTGGGTAGCACGATCGCCTCACAGCTAAAAGGTTGCTGATTTGAGCCTCTGCTGGGTCAGTTGGCATTTCTGTGTGGAGTTTGCATGTTCTTAACATTGCGTTGGTTTCCTCAGAGTACTCCGGTTTTCCCCACAAATTCAAAGACATGCACGATAGGTGAATTGGGTTAGCTAAATTGTCCATAGTGTATGTGTGTGAATATGTATGGATGTTTTCCAGTGATGGGTTGCAGCTGGAAGGGCATCCACTGTGTAAAACATGCTGGATAAGTTGGTGGCTCATCCCAGATTAATAAATGAACTAAGTCAAATAGAAACTGAATGAATGAACGAATGAATGAATGAATGTATGAATGAATGAATGTTAAAATATGTAATACACACACACACACACACACACACACACACACACACACACACATATGTGCCCTTCCAGGCGCAACTCAGTACTGGAAAATACTTTCTTATATTATTCCTATTTATATATATATATTCCAACTCATTCATTCATTCATTTTCTTGTTGGCTTAGTCCCTTTATTAATCTGGGGTCGCCACAGCGGAATGAACCACTAACTTAGCCAGCAAGTTTTTACGCAGCGAATGCCCTTCCAGTCGCAACCCATCTCTGGGAAACATCCACACACACATTCACACAAACATTCACACACACTCATACACTATGGACAATTTAGCTTACCCAATTCACCTGTACCGCATGCCTTTGGACTGTGGGAGAAAACAGAGCACCTGGAGGAAACCCACGCAAACACAGGGAGAACATGCAAACTTCACACAGAAACGCCAACTAAGCTGAGGCTTGAACCAGCAACCCAGCGACCTTCTTCCTGTGAGGCGACAGCAACACCCTACTGCGCCACTGCTTCGCCTATATTTCAACTCCATAAATAAAATAAACATTCTTTTTTTTTTGCACAAAGTAAATGCCAAAACATTGTTTAAAGAATACATTACCAAAAGTTTAAGGAATACACCAAAGAGAATCCATAGAGTATATGCACACAGACTTTTAATTTCAGCCAGCCCCTCTTAGCGCTTCCGGTGAACTGTCTTTCCATAATCAAATTGCCACTTTTAAGGTCTGATTTATTTTAAAATCAGTGATCTTCACTACCTGATTGATATACAATATAAAGTGGGTCTCAGATCAGACATGAAGCACTGCATTAAATTTCATTTTCTTTGCCATGTCTATAAAATACTACAGTTTATTTTTCCCCAGAGTTTTTGCGCTTGCCTGTTGATTGTGACAGCGATAGGGGTTACATGGTCTTTCATCTCATTTTACTCTTAAACAACTAAATGAATGGCTAGGTCTATTTAACTGAATGTATTGTAATTACATTACAACATCGCTGCAGTAACAGGAACCTTATTAAATTGAAAATAGCGAAATTAAGATTTCACCGGAAGTTTATCATTGGCTGAAAAGCACTGTGCATACACCCCATTGGTTAAAGTTTTAAAATAAAAAAAGCATTGTCCCTTTAGTTCAGTTTAATAGCAGCATTAGTTTAGAAGCAAACTCAGTTCAATTATAAAGCAGCTACTGAAGATTAAGCTCATGTCAGTGTAATAAAATTCATCAAATATTGAAACAAGCTTAATTTAGGGGTTTATATTTTGCATTTCAGCACAAGTCAGACCAGAATTGACTTAGTGTGAATATTGTGTAATTCATTTCAGCTATAAAACACAGTGTTGTCGTTCCCCAACTAGTTTTGTTCTCATCCTTCTAAAGGATTTATCCCTTCCTTGATAGCATTTGTTACATATAGATAAAACTTTAAAAATATGAGCAGCAAGGCTAAACCATGTTTCAAATAGTGATCATGAGATGTTGGGAGTTCTCACTTTCAGGGTAATTTAGCACTGCAGGGCCGTGTCACCATGACAGCTGAACCCGCCTCTCCGTCCTGACAGGCTAGTTTTGGATTCTTTCAATAAAAGGCCTTTGATTGCGCACTGGGGCACCTCGGGGTTCCCTGAATGGCTGTCAGAGCTGTCAGAGTGATAGACGGGTGGGTATTTTACCTCCGAAAGTAACAAGCGAGGCGTTAACTCTACAAGTGTAGGACCTCTGCCATTCAAATGGTAACCTCTCTCAGGCAGATATATTCACTGCTTAAAACTAGACAGCTGAACAAAGCTGGATTGAGATATACTCTTCTATAGCGTCTCTCTGAAACTCCACATACATGAAAGATTCTTTTATTGGGAACAGTCAAAATATTGAAATCTGGGTTTGGTAGTCTGGTTAATTGGATACATGAGTGGTAAGCACTCATAGAATTTTCCTTAGGATTTAAAACTGTATTACAGTTGTAATAGAAGTATTACAAACCAAGCACTTTTTAATTAATTAAATTGATCTAAATAATGAACTTAAAAAAGTGGCAAACTGCAATTGTTACCTATTTTTGTTGTTTATCTCCATTTAATAATAAAAAATAATAAATTGAAATTAATTCTGTTGCCTTAATGAAATAAAACAAATGATTTATTGGATAAAAATAAATATTTTGCCTCAAAGTAGGTTGTTTTCAATCATGTGGTTACGGTGACGCACGAAATTCAGATGAAAGTCAGGAAGTAAAAACTGAATGGGAGACTTTTGCAATTTATACCATATTTTAAAGGAGATATAAATAGAAAACAGCCACATATGTTGGGCATGATCCTTTTACACAATGAAGAGGGCAGAGTTTTCTACTGAACTAAAATATATTTGCCTGTCATCGAGGAGGTATATACTTTATAAGCTACGTTATAAGAAAAAAACACTATAGTAAATACTATAGTGTTTGGAAGGATACTAACTATTCAAATTAAACTGTCATAGTAATTATATCATTGCTGTGGTATGGCACAGCTGTAGTTATAAACAAATTATTTAATAGACGTCAGTTTCTACAATTACACACCATCCCAATGCACCACAGTTTACACTAACGTTACAGTATTTATTACAGTTTATTATGCTACAGTATTCTGTAGTATTCATTAACAAACAGTTGTACACATTATACACTTTACTATGTGGTTCAAAAACATGTTTATTATAAATTACTATATTTTTTACCCATGCAGAACTCTTCCAGACATCACAAAATAACAGATGAAAGGATACCAAAGCAGGGACGCATAGTCTACATTATTATTATTTTTTTTTTGTAAGGGGGAAAAGTGCTACACAATAGTTTTGTTGCAAGGGATGAATTTCTTTTTCGTTTGGTCGATGAATATACCATCAACAAACATTCACCACTGCTGCGCATATAGACGTTAATGTTACGGTTGATTATTCCACAAAAACACTGATAGAGACAAGGATTAATGCAAAAGCAGATGGAGATTTCATTTCAGTATGTTATTTAAATTCTCCTGTATTTTGTATAAGTGTGGTATTTTGTATAAGTATTTTTGTATAAGTCTATATCTGATTTTTATATAATGCATTAACATGTTTATACAAATTGTGCTATCTAGCCATGCAACCACCTGTCCACTCGATCCCATTCCCTCTCATCTCTTGCAAGCCATCTCTCCTGCAGTCATACCAACACTGACTCACATAATTAACACATCTCTTGACTCTGGTTTATTCCCCACTACATTTAAGCAGGCTAGGGTAACCCCACTGCTAAAGAAACCCAACCTGGACCATACGCTACTTGAAAACTACAGACCAGTATCCCTGCTTCCATTCATGGCCAAGATTCTGGAGAAAGTAGTGTTCAATCAAGTCCTGGACTTTCTTACTCAAAACAATCTCATGGACAACAAGCAATCCGGCTTTAAGAAAGGCCACTCAACTGAGACTGCCCTGCTCTCGGTCGTGGAGGATCTCAGACTGGCTAAAGCAGACTCTAAATCATCAGTCCTCATTTTGCTGGACTTGTCAGCTGCTTTTGACACTGTCAACCACCAGATCCTGCTATCTACGCTTGAGTCACTGGGCGTTGCGGGCACTGTTATACAATGGTTTAGATCTTACCTCTCTGACAGGTCATTCAGGGTGTCTTGGAGGGGAGAGGTGTCCAACCTACAGCATCTAAACACTGGGGTACCTCAAGGCTCTGTTCTTGGGCCACTTCTCTTCTCCATCTACACATCATCTCTAGGACCAGTCATCCAGAGACATGGATTCTCCTACCACTGCTATGCTGATGACACCCAGCTATACCTCTCTTTTCATCCTGATGATCCCTCGGTTCCAGCTCGTATCTCAGCCTGCCTGTTGGATATTTCACACTGGATGAAAGATCATCATCTTCAGCTGAACCTCGCAAAAACGGAAATGCTTGTAGTTTCTGCCAACCCGACTCTACACCATAACTTTTCAATCCAGATGGATGGGGCAACCATTACTGCATCCAAAATGGTGAAAAGCCTTGGAGTAACGATTGATGACCAACTAAACTTCTCTGACCACATTTCTAGAACTGCTCGATCGTGCAGATTTGCACTCTATAACATCAGAAAGATCCGACCCTTCTTATCTGAACATGCAGCTCAACTCCTTGTTCAAGCTCTTGTTCTCTCCAAACTGGATTACTGCAACTCTCTACTAGCTGGGCTTCCAGCTAACTCTATCAAGCCTCTTCAACTGCTCCAGAATGCAGCAGCACGAGTTGTCTTCAATGAACCTAAACGAGCACATGTCACTCCACTGCTAGTCCGTTTGCACTGGCTGCCAGTTGCTGCTCGCATCAAATTCAAAACTCTGATGTTTGCCTACAAAGTGACTTCTGGCCTAGCACCTTCTTATCTGCACTCACTTCTGCAGATCTATGTGCCCTCCAGAAACTTGCGTTCTGTGAATGAACGTCGCCTCGTGGTTCCATCCTAAAGAGGGAAAAAATCACTTTCGCGAACGCTCACGCTCAATCTGCCCAGTTGGTGGAATGAACTCCCTAACTGCATCAGAACAGCAGAGTCACTCGCTATTTTCAAGAAACGACTAAAAACTCAACTATTTAGTCTCCACTTCACTTCCTAAGCTGCAATTGCCTCTTTGAATATCACACTAATTGTACAAAAAAAAAAAAAAAAAAAAAAACTACTAACACTTCCCTTCTTAGACTTTACAGACCTGAAACTTGCCTTTAGTACTTATTCATTGTTGCTCTTGGTTGTGTAAATTGCTTCCTTGTCCTCATTTGTAAGTCGCTTTGGATAAAAGCGTCTGCTAAATGACTAAATGTAAATGTAAATGTAAATAGCTATGCCTATATATCATCTTTATTTTATTTATGTCGTGGCCATTATTAAGTTAGGTTTGCAGTTTATTCAAACTACTTATCTTAAATCTGATTTAGATTTATGCTCAATACACTTAAATTTGTAAAAATTGATAAGCTGACTTAAGCACTTCCTGTTGACACAAATTGATCAATTTACAGTGCGTATATGTAAATATAAACATTAAATTTCTTAAAATCATTCACTATGCCATTAAAAAAAATTCCTAAAGATTTTAATAATGTGATTTTGTTTTTAATATAAGATCATTTTAGACCATAACTTGATCATCATCATACATAATGTTTTAAATGAGCAAATCACTTTCCAAATACTTAAAGTATAATATTAAAGTACTTAAATTACAACATTAAAGGTGCAGATTCAGCACTTTCCGTCAACAAAAGCCAGCTCCAACAGATGACAATAGCCACAGACAAGGTATACTGATCTGTCTCTTTATGACAAATGGTCTGTATTTATTAGCAAGTCACTTTTGTGCAGTGTCTGATAATTGATAAATGTCAAAGTAAACAAAACTGAGCTAAATAATGACACTAATGATTTTTGTAGAGCTGCCTCACAGTTTAAATTGAATTTGTTTCATAATCGGCCATAAAGTGTTGCTGAACATTTAGCATTTAATAAGCAAGCTATTTGGAGGAAACGCACAATGGTAGAGTAAAGTGCCTAAAAGCCAAGGAGTCGCACAGTCTGCAGATGTTCAAGCTAAACAGACAGCGATTGGCCAGATATAGAGACGTGTGGTCCGGTGATGGTCTGTTTCCTGTCGCCTGTGGAAGATAATCTTTCTGCTGTGTATGAATATTTTAACAAGGTCAGAAAGACAAAGGGCACTTGATGCTAATGCATTTTACTTATTGATCTGTGCAGACAAACATAAGCTAAGCGTGTCATACATCACATGTGCCAACTACCAGTCAAAACTTCACAATAAAGAACTTTTTTGAAAGAACCCTGATGGAAGCTGACTTATACTAAAACCAACAAGCATGGTATGAACTTGCTAATCAAAAAGTAATAATGAATTTGCTACTGCAACAGTTTAACAGTTTAACCATTGTTTTTGTGGTAAATCTTGGTTATATACTGTATTATAACTATAATTGTGGTTAAATAAATGGTATTATTCAAAAAATAAATGTTTTCTATTTTAATTTGAACATCTACTTGTTTTAATTTTAACTTGTTCATGATCCTTCTGAAATCATTTTAATATGATGATTAGGTGCTCAAGAAATATTTTTATTATTTTACTATCAGTGTTGTGTTTTGTGGAAATTGTGACATACTGCATTAAAAAGTTACACATTTAAAAAGTACAGTATATTATTGATATTTCTTTATCAAGGATGTGTAAATTTGATCAGGTAAAGTCGTTAACAAATAAATGCTGTTTTTAGTGTGAACATTAAGAATCATGGAAGATTGTATCATGACCAGTGTTGGGGGTAACGCATTATAAATAACGCACCACATATAGTAATATTATTTCTCTCAAGTGACGAGTAAAGTAATGCATTACATTTAAAATAGTTAATAATATTTTAGCTACTTAAAAAAAAATGTAATGCGAGATACTTTTTACCTTGCTTAATTGCCTTTTACAAAATATATAAATAATAAACAATACCTCAATCAGGTTGAATGAGAAAGTGTGCTGCAAAGTAATAGAAAGTCTTCTCACACTCATCATCATCAGGTCTTTTTTTTTCATAGCAGATTGTAACTGAATAACACAGGATATTGGTTTATTTTGAGTCAGAGGGGGTGTCCAGTATGTTAAAAAGTAAGTTATTTAGTATTTACTGAAGACGCAAACTGTTTCACTACAACTCCATTTACAGTTTTTTACAATTGCTATGACACTTTTATCAATACATTTAACAAGTTTCCTAAACTCTTAACACAGTTAGCACAACATCCGTCTTCGTGGGCTATACAACTAACACATTTCTTGTTGTTTTGACACAAAATGCATCCAGTTAACACAAATTTAAAATGCTTTAACTTCTTTTACACACAAGCACAACCAAGAACAAAACAATGTAATTTTACAGTCAAATTTACAAATGCTTTAACACAGTATGTCAGAACAGATAACACCATGTTCTAAACAGAAATTATATAGGATAAGGTCAAAGTGAACAGCTGTTCTAATCGTGAATTGAAACACAAAAATATTCCCTGTATTTTATTCACAATTGCCAATGTGAAACATCATATTGCGATTATATAAATAAACAAATAAATGTATATATATATATATATATACACACACACACACACACACACACACACACACATACACATATACATACTGTATGTATGTATATATATATATATATATATATATATATATATATATATATATATATATATATATATATATATATTTTTTTTTTTTTATACATATATGCATATATGCATATATATATATATATATATATATATATATATATATATATATATATATATATATATATATATATATATTTATTTATTTATTTATTTATGTATATATATATATATATATATATATATATATATATATATATATATATATATATATATATATATATATATATATATATATATATATATATATATATATATTTATTTATTTATTTATGTATTTATTTATTTATATAACCGCAATATGATGTTTCTCATTGGCAATTGAATAAAATACAGGGAATATATTTGTGTTTCAATTCACAATTAGAACAGCTGTTCACTTTGACCTTATATTTCTTTATTTATTTATATAACCGCAATATGCTATTTCTCATTGGCAACTGAAATAAATAAATAAATAAATAAATAAATATATATATATATATATATATATATATATATATATATATATATATATATATATATATATATATATATATATATATATCTAGAAAGCACACTCATGTCTTGTTTTTGTTTTTCCAATCACATGATCATATGTTCTAATAGAGGACTCTTGAGGTTTTTGAAAGGAACATCAAAGAACTCTGTCACCAATACGTCCATGTAAGATTATGCAATACAGTCATTACTGTACTATACAAAGTGTTTTGCAGTAAACTACTCTTTAAACCTGGAGTTCATTAGTACATACAGTACATATACAGTACAGCATTTGCATACACTGAGTCTAATTACTTTCAGAGAGTCATGAAGTTAGAGGCCAATCAAGTACCACATGAAATTTTCAATGTTGACAAGGTTGGGGATGTCGCCGTAGGAAAAACATAATAGGCCAAAGGGCCACAGTTACCGTGCCGGGCCACAGAAGATATCAGTATAATGTGGATGAGAACATGTGGCAAAAGACCGGGCAGAATAGAAGATTACTTTGTTATTTTATTATAATTGTGGTGCTTTTTCTGTTTGCAGTGATGTCCTTCTGAAAAAAAAGTCTGTACTGCAGAAATTCTGTGTCTGTATTTTTTTTTTTTTTACATAAACTGTAAATTTTATAAAGCAATTTTTTTTCTTCGTTTTGTATAGAATTTTTGCCGTAAATGAAAGAAAATGCATGCATTTACTTAACCCGACGAAACAAAACTGTAACGAGACTTCAAATATAAGGGCAGAGCTGACACATAAACTAATGGAGTTTCTGTAATGTCAGCTGATGATAGTGTTTTTATTGTCAGTGTGTTCTGATTGACTGAATGTTTCTGTTGGAAGAGAACATGTGTTTGTGTTTTGAACAATAATTTCATTTTGAAACATGTTTACAGTGTTTTGTTAGACATGGTGTAGTGTGTTCGTTTATTATAGTATTTTGAAAAGTAGTTTAGAGGTTTAGTTTATAATGTGTGAGTTTGAGCATGAAATTAACTGTTTTGCCAATTGTGTATTTTAGGTGTGTTGCTGCGTTAAGAGTTTAGCAAACTTGTTAAATTTATTGAAAAAAGTGTCATAGCCATTGTAAAAAACTGTAATTTAATGAACTTGTTTGACTGGTTCACTTAGAAGATCCGGTTGCAACAATCGATTAATTTGTGAATCGCCTGTTGTCACTACAGACAGTTGAAAACAGAAACAATCTGTATATTATATATAAACTGCAATTAGCAATGTAATAAAATACAGCTAATATATGTGTTTCAATTTTCAAAATGAGCAGCCGTTCACGTTGGCTTTAGCTTATATAAGTTCTGTTTAGAACATGATGTCATCTGTTCTGACATACTGTGTGAAACTATTTGTAAATTTGACTGTAAAATTACATTGTTTTGGTCTTGGTTGTGTTTGTGTGTAAAAGAAGTTCAAGCATTTTAAATTTGTGTTAACTGGATGCATTTTGTGTCAAAGCAACAAGAAATGTGTTAATTGTATAGCCTACGAAGATAGATGTTGTGCAAACCGTGTTAAGAGTTTAGGAAACTTGTTAAATGTATTGGAAAAAAACTGTCATAGCCATTGTAAAATCTGTAAAGGCGCTATTAATTTTGTCCTTATAATGGTGTTTAAAAAATTAAAAACTGCTTTTATTCTAGCCAAAATACAACAAATAAGACTTTTTCTAGAAGAAAAAAAACATTATCAGACATACTGTAATTTTTTCTCTGCTCTGGTAAACATCATTTCGGAAATACTAAAAAAAGTGAAAAAAAAAAAGTTAAAGGGCGGCTAATAATTATAACTTCAACTGTATATATATATATATATATATATATATATATATATATATATATATATATATATATATATATATATATATATATATATATATATATATATTTAGTTTTTAAATGGAATTTCAATCTATTTTTAAGTATGTTTTTCCTTTTTCTTTTTTATTCTGTCTAATTTGACTGTCACCTGCCATTTTAGTGGATCTGAAAGCAGGAATTGTCTGTCTGAAATAGGCTCATGAAGGAATAATGTAACGGGGCGCTATTACATTTAACATTTTCTTGAAACCCGAAATTTCCACTACTGATTAAAGTCTAACAGGGCTCGAAATGAACCTTTTTTCTAGGTAGCACGGGTGCTCCTAACTTAAAAAATGTAGGCGTATCAGATAAAATTTAGTCGCACCCACCAAAAATGAAACATCATATTGCGATTATATAAATATATATATATTAGGGGTGTATATTAGGGATTCACAAAAAATCATGGTTCGGTTCAATACGACACAGTGGCGTACGGTTCGGTACGTTTTCGATACAGCAAAAAAAGAAAAAATCCAGAGGATTTCTCTGATTTAAATTTTTTTATGTATTAAACATTACATTATAAAAGTATGATTCTGTTTTTTTTTTTCTTTTGCTTTAAACAGTGATAGAGCCATACTTCTGGGGTTTCTGCTTAGTGAAGTTTATTCATAAACTAATTTCGAGAGGAGCACGTGATTATGATTAAACACGACTGGTTCTGCATTAGCATGCTTGATCCACCAATCAGGCCATTTCTAACCCACTATAAAGAGCCAGGCTTTTTTCACTACAGTCATCTTCGATTTGAAGTATCCCCCCTTTCACCCCTACCTTTTCACCATTTCCTCCAAAGGGCAGCATGGTGGCCCAGTGACTAGCACTGTCGCCTCACAGCAAGAACGTCACCGGTTCTAGTTCCTTAACAGGCCGGTGGTCGTTTCTGTGTGTAGTTTGCATGTTCTTCCCGTGCTTGCGTGGGTTTTCCCCGGGTCCTCCGGTTTCCTCCCACATTCCAAAAACATGCACAACAAGTTAATTGATAAATCTAAATTTTCAATACAGGTAATCTAATAATGCAGCATACCTTTTAATAGCATTCAATTTTTAGTCTTTAGCTATTATCAAGGGGGAGTTTTCAAGATCTACCTGAGCTCGAGGCTCCCCTCTCTTCCTCCAAAGAACCTTCGAGCTCAAGGCTCTCTCCCGGGACAGCATGCCAAACTTGCTTATAATCAATCCTCAGCTAAGTGTGAACTCTTGAAGCAGCAAATAAAACAAATCCTTCTTTAAACTCAAAACCAAAAAGCTGCTTAAAAAAAATATATGTAATAATGTAGTAGTTAAACAAATAAAAATAAAAGAACAATTTAGTTTTTAAATGGAATTTCAATCTATTTTAAGTATGTTTTTCCTTTTTCTTTTTTATTCTGTCTAATTTGACTGTCACCTGCCATTTTAGTGAATCTGAAAGCAGGAATTGTCTGTCTGAAATAGGCTCATGAAGGAATAATGTAACGGGGCTCTAATACATTTAACATTTTCTTGAAACCCGAAATTTCCACTACTGATTAAAGTCTAACAGGGCTCGAAATGAACCTTTTTTCTAGGTAGCACGGGTGCTCCTAACTTAAAAAATGTAGGCGTACCAGATAAAATTTAGTCGCACCCACCAAAAATGATGGGCACCGTTACTACACGTTTTATATTAACAGATTCTATTATATGTTAACACTCTAATCACAACTAACAAATAAACAAAAATCTGCATGCGCTCATCGGCCCTGCACACGCTGATTGAAGTGAATGAGATGAACTGAATTAACAATAATCACTGTGCTGTTCTCACGGTGCTCTCATATTGCACAGATGATATTATAACTTATTACTTGCATATGTCAGCTTCATAGCAGAAATGGTCCTTTCGTGAGCTGCTATATCAGTTTCATCTCAGTGAAAGCATGCGATAGTAAACGTGGTATCATTTGCACGACTGACAGCATCATGATGATTAAATGAAGGATAAAATAATGTTAGAACATCTCGTGCTTAAAATGTGTAGATGAGACAAACACTGTTACCTGAAAACTTTGTCCCACCGGCTTTACGGTGAATACTTTAAAGTTAGTCATAGTGGACTTTAACCACTTTATCCACTCTTTGAAAAGTGTAAAAGCTGGATTGACATTCAGCACATGATCACTAATCAGATATGTCATAAGCTGTAACTCTAGCTGGTTTCTAAAACTAAATCTGGCAGTGTTGTTTTGATTCTCTCGTATCCAGACCTTTACATTTTCGCGGCTGGAGCTCCTTGTCATCGGAACTGGGGGATTGACAGCTGATATGTATTAATGGATTTGCGTTCTGTTCTAGCACAGTGGGCCAATAAGAAGAGCTTAAAGGCGGGGCAAGCATTGCAGGATTTTTTGTACTTCTTCTCTTTTTTCTTTTTAGATATTAGTCTGAATCGTTTGGTTTGCAATGCGTACCGAAGCGAAAATACACCCTTAATTTATATATATATATGTGTATATATATATATATAAATGTATATGTGTGTGTGTGTATATATATATATATTTATATATATATATATATATATATATATATATATATATATATATATATATACTGTGTGTGTATATATATATATATATATATATATATATATATATATATATATATATATATATATATATATATATATATATATATTTTTTTTTTTTTTTTTTTTTTTTTCCGCAATGGCAATGGAATAAAATACAGGGAATTTATTTGTGTTTTAATTGAAAATATGAGCAGCTGGTCACTTTGACTTAAGCCTATAAGTTCTGTTTAGAACATGATATTATCTGTTCTGACAAACTGTGTGAAAGCATTTGTAAATTTGACTTTAAAATGACATTGGTCTTGCTTGAGAAATTGACTTTAACTGGGTGCATTTTGTGTCAAAGCAACAAGAAATGTGTTAATTGAATAGCCTACAAAGACGGATGTTGAGCTAACTGCACTGAGAGTTTAGGAAATTTGCTAAATGTATTGAAAAAACTGTCATAGCCATTGTAAAAAAAAATTTGAAAATCTGCAATCTGATGATTTAAAAAAATCGAAATATTGAAAAAAATCACATTTACACTTTTCCACTATTTAGCAATGCATATTTCTCAACAAAATTTAAGTTTTTACATATTTAAGGTAGGAAACATTTTTTTTTCAAGGAACATAACATTTACTTTATTCTCTTATGATTTTGCCGTAAAAGAAAAGTTTGTAAAATGATAATAGAATAATTGACCCGTAGTGTATTTTGGGCTATTGCCAAAATTTATATCCCTATAAGACCAGATACACATATTATAACTGTTACTTTAACAGCTAACTTAATATTTGTATTTTTGTAATAATAAACATCCACTTGTGGGGACCATAAAATAATTAATTTCAAGAAACTAAAAAGGACAACATTTCTAATAACTTACTATTATTTCAGATAAGTTAACTTTGTCAAAGTTGAAAACTGACTTCATGTTAACATTTGAAAAAGCTAAAAGTATAAAAGGGACAGAAAAGCTAAAGCATGAAACATAAACACTGAATAACACAGTCAGCGGCCAGATTTACTTCTGTATTGTCCCCATATTAATGCTTTTAACAGAGGTGAAAAGCAGCATTTGGATTAGACTGAACTCGCCACAAAAGAGTGAGCTGTTGTGTTTGATTTCCGCCAGCAGCTGCTGTACTGTTTTCAACGCATGGCATGTCTGTTTTGTGTTTCACACAGAGTCGCAGTTCAAGGTAACATGAAGCGGCCCGCGGCTCCCAGCAGCCTCATTAGTTCTCTAATGCTCTAATCTGTATGGTTTGTGAGACTGGCCACTCAATAAGGCTGATTTATCTGGGTCTAACATATGGCTGTCCCTGTGCTAACATTTGGACAGAGAAGAGACAAAATGTTTTAGTAGTGCATGTGCCGGATCAAAGAACGACACACAATGTAGAAAAATAGAGAGCTGTGTAACCGTGCATGAAAGGGCAGCATTTCTATTCCATGCCTTAATGCGCTAGAGCTGCCAAATAACTCTGTGTAGAGAACATTAGAAGACCATCTGCATCAAAAGATGTGTTTAGACATTGCAAGTATAAAAAAGGAAAGAAAAACGAATTATTCAACTATTCTGGTTCAATTCAGTGCATGTTAAGCTGAACTGGTGGCATTTGTGGCACAGTGTTGATTAGAACAAAAAAAAAGTTGGACTTTGGCTTTCTATTTAAATATAACAAGGCATTTACAGCAGAATAGAGCCAATTACTCAACATTAAAACAGTTAAAACAGAATACAGCACAAGCAATGTGCTAACACTGTTTTATAGTAATATTTGCTTATAAATCTTTTTCTGTTTAGAGTCTGTGGGGTTTTGTTGAAGACCTGACATACCACAGATGGAATACAGTTTGTGCCTATAATAGTAATCAGGAAATTTAATCCGGATAGAAACCACATTATCACAAATATGTCAATATTTTTTAAACTGTTCACTATGTAGATGAAGGAGGAAGGGACCTCAGGATTTAGTAAAACTGTAAAAAAAATAAATAAATAAATAAAAAATCTCTAATTTGACAGTTTATTTCTGGCAGCTGGGGTGCCGGAAAAAAAGTAAAATAATGGTCATTAAACAAAAAAATTTATTTAAGGAACTCTCTGTAATTTAATGTCTGCCATTTTACGGTAAATATCTGTAATTTAACGTTCGTTATTTTACTTTTTTTCCGGCACCCCAGCTGAATAATGGATAATAATAAACCTGTAATTACGGATTGCACAGCAGAATGAACCACCAACTTATCCAACCCATCTCTGGGAAACATACGACACACTCATACGCTACAGACAATTTAGTCTACCCAATTCACCTGCACCACATGTCTTTGGAATGTGGGGAAACCAGAGCACCCGGAGGAAACCCACGCGAACACAGGGAGAACATGCAAACACCACACAGTAATGCCAACTGACCTAGCCGAGGCTCAAACCAGCGACCTTCTTGCTGTGAGGCGACAGCACTACCTACTGTGCCATTGCGTCGACACTAACATAAACACAGGCAACTTAAACATTGTTGCATCCGAGATCGCAGTCCTATATATTGTACCATGCGAACAATAACACATAAGCCAAGTAGTGCACCTCATTTCATAATATTAAAAAAACTGTAGATTAGAAGTACCTGAACAACTTACTACATCCACTGATACTCTGCAGTGCCCATTCAGCCCATTCACAGTCACAAAAAAAAAAAAAAAGACCCTGATAATGACAACATGGCAAATGAAGTATGTCCAATTTACATTGATATACACTCTCAAGAATAAAGATACGCAAGCTGTCACTAGGGTGGTACCTGTTCAAAAGGTACAAATTGTACCTCATTGGTCTATATTATTACCTCAGGGTTACATATTAGTCCCTAAAAGGTACAAAATTGTACCTCTTAAAATTTTTAGGTACTAACAGCTTTTGAGGTACCAAGTAGACCCCACTTGTGTACCTTTATTTCTGAGAGTGTATGCATATTCAAACTTTCAAATTAAATATCTACTCAGATGTTTTTGTCTGGACTATTGTGTCCTAAACTTGCAAATTGAAACAAAAAAAGACATCTTCTTGTGTTGATGTGGTTGATTCCACATTTACTTTGCACAGAAATAAAATGAAAAAGAATTTGACATTTTCCCCAAATAACAGCCACCAAATCCCATCTGTATAGTCTTTCCCTCCACAAGCTACAGCTTTACTCAAACATGGCTTTGAACTGAAGGCATTTCACTGCTATTTCATCATCTCTTCGCCTGGCAATGAAATGAAGTTAGAAAGGACAAAAATACATGTCTGCCTTTACGAAGGGAGGATCTCCACTCCACAGCTGATGTGTTCATGATTAAGAGTTCACCCCAGCACCTCCTTCTTTTTGGTCAAATGGACATCAACATATAACTCATGTTGCAGGACAAACAAGGACTAGATATGAACAGCATCTAGGCAACCTAAAGTATGTCTTTCTCCTCCTATACAGGGAGTATCTGAAGATGTCGGGGTGATTGTGCCCGCAGTGGGAGATCATGCTAAAGATTCAGAGTGATTCACGGGTGCAGAGGATGGAGAATGTGTGCATATAGCAGCGTTATTTACATTAGTGCACCATCAAGGCATTTGCTCGACCGATCCTCCCTGTACACTTTTCTGACCTCCAGCACACACAAAAAAAGGTCTGTGCAACAAAAGAAAGATCATTCAGATGCTCAGAGTTCTCACTTTACCTCTTTTTACTTCTTTCTTTCAGTGCCAGTAATCATGTGTTTACCTTAAAAGTTAAGCAAAAAAGCGGATCCATTTTTGTGTATTGAAAAGAAAAAAAAAATACAGTCTAAACACTGCTGTTGTTACAAGCCAACTTTTGGTAAAATATGGAAAACCTAAATGTGAGATTTAATTTTATATTATGTCCTTTTTTTATTAAAACAGGTAGTTTAAAATTCAAATGATATCAAATAATACATTTTACAGGCAAAAGTTGTGAGTATCCTTTTACATGTTTTGTTTTTCTTCGGTAAAAATCAAACAAACCTATTTTTATGTTATGTACTTTGGAGAAATTAAACATTTTATTGTGTTTAGTTAATTAATTATGTAATTAGGGACCGAGCACATATGGTGCAAATGCCCTACTGGAATTGCTCTGTTTCTTCTTCTTCTACTTCTTCTTCTTTTTCTCAAGAATGAATTGCCTTTTTGAGGGTCTAAACATGCTCGAAAACTCACAAAACTTTGCGTAAGCCCCAGAAGTGGTTAAAATTTAGGTTTGTTAGGTTTCGGAAGTGGGTGTGGCAAAATGACTTGACAGCACCACCTATGCACATTTGACAGACTAGCCGCTGTTTTACGCACACATACGAATATTGACACTCAGTCTAACACAGCGAAATCTCAAACCCAACAGAAAGTCTGATATTTTTAAATTTCTCTGCTGAAAAAGCGCAATTTTTGCCATTTCCATGTGTTTTAACAAGCTTCTCTTAGGGATTTTATGAAATTAACAGCAAAACTCCTCAAACAAAGTTTATCACACCAAATCCACGTTCCATTAGTTTAGTGCAAAGGTCTTTGTGAGTTTTCATCGAAGGGCGTGACCGTGGCGGACTGACAAAGTTCAGTGTTCCGCAATGGAGGAGGTAGTACTTTCTGTAATTCCAGTCCTGAGGACATCTGCATGCCAATATTGAGTCACAGTCCTAGCGCCGCCTGCTGAGAGAAAGAAGTTTGGCATAAATCTGTAATTTTCTCAGGCTTTTTAATCATATCAGCTTAAATTTTTATTGTCCAACGTTCTCTGTCATCCTAAGGCCACTGGGCAGTGGTGAGCCTGGGTGCGAGGTCCCTTTCATCACTGCTTGCAGCTTTAATTTACTTTACAGTTATAGCATTATTGTATGTTTCACAAATAGCGATTTGTGCTACCATTTTATAGCACAATTTTAATCAACTTTCAGTAATCGTGTGGTCAGGTACAATTTTTTTCTATTGGAATGATTATGCATATATTAATTTACTTTAAAAAGGTAATAATATTGCATATATTAAAGAATTTAAAGGGCCCCTATGGTAAAAAAATCTACTTTTCAAGCTGTTTGGACAGATCTGTGTGTTGGTATAGTGTATAGACCGTCATACTGGGGTGATATGAACACACCCAGTCCTTTTTTTCAATTTAACTACAAAAAAAAGGGTCGGCCAATTGGAGCTGTTTTCAAATCGATCGCACCATTACGTAGGTGTGCGATCCCCCCGCCCACCGAATTGATTGACAGCTGCGCGCATTAACAGGTTCCGGTAGTCACGTGTATATGTCAACAAGACCAGACAGACATACACAAAGCAATCGGGAATAAAAGGTCTGTTCTGTTCGCTAGGATCAGCAATCATCATCAAATGTGATTAAGAGTAAGTTTCACATGTTTAAAGTGTTTTAAAACAGAGTATGTGTGTAATTAATTACAGCATTTTACTTCAGCTTTACTTCATCAGCACAGCCGCGTGTCAGAACAATTATAAACAAAGACGCTTCAATCCCGGTTTGTGGAAGTTAAATCAGGTTTATTTTGTACATTAGCATAACAGATATCCACACAGAACTTGAGGTTAGCCTTAACTAAGCTAAGCGCACTCTGTCTGCCTGCCTGCCTGTGTGTGTGTGTGTGTGTGTCATCTGCGGTGTGCGTGTGTATCTGTGTGTGTGTGTGTGCGCGCGCGCGCGTTAACTTTGTAACGATATTGTGTGTGACTCATTAATGCAACTTCACAATACTGATTAGTAAAGGTTAGTTCTTACTGTAGTATCTCACAAACGCTACGTGAGACCTTCTTCCTTTAAGCCTGTCTGTTGTCTGACGCAGCTGAAGGAGGAGGCATTTAGAAACATTAGGCGGGAAAGACTCGTCTTAAAGGCGCAGTACGACAAAACCACCCCCTGCTGGAAATCAGTATAAAACAGCATCTTGTAAAAGGTATAATGAAAAATCTGATGGGTATTTTGATCTGAAACTTTATATACACATTCTAGAGACGCAAAAGACTTATATTAAATCTGAAAAAAGGGGTAACCTAGGTGCCCTTTAATGTTAATGTTGTGCGGTAACTTTTTCATAACAGCAATAATAAAGAATTCAATACCTTTCTGTTTTGTGAATAAGTCATGTATAGGTAAGCTGGCATACAATGTTTTGTACATATTTTTCATTTTTTGATTAATTCATTTAATACATTTTTTGTACTTAATTGTGCTTTTAGATATTTCAAAGTGAAAATAACTTATATGGGTTGCATAAACTTTTAAAACACTGCACTGCAATGTGTAAAAGAGTTTACACTAAAACGTTGTACCATAATTTTTACAGTCAATTTCTGCCAAACACAGCTGTCAGGTTTTTCAAGGGCCTCTTAGGAGTTTTGTTCCTAAATATACTTACTTTTCAGGGAAAAAACATTACAAGGTAGCACACATATTACCATCAGCATTCTTCAGTACAATGCATTCTGCTGGCTGTGGGCAAGGGAACTAGAGGCGCATAAGCTCTCTTCACATTTCTCTCTCTCTCTCTCTCTCTGACCTTAAAACAATCAGAGTAAACACACAGAGGCCCCTGAGAGAGCCCAGACCCCTACTGTGTCCTCAAAACCTGCACTCTCCAGCGTGCAGCCTTAATCAAACACACTGTCAGGCTGTTTACTAGAACACACAGGGGAAACAAAGTAGAGGAGCCCCTAAGTCTCAGCGTTAACCAAGACCATCTGAGCAGGAGTGTTTGTGTGAATAAGAGTGAACGTCTACACTTTCAGAAGATCTACCGAGTATTTACTGCGAATGTTTGGTGAAGACATCTCCAGCTCTGACATTTCATTTTGTTTCTGCGCAAGATACATATTCGTGTCTGAACAAAAAACAGAAGTCCGTCTGTGTGCGACTGCTTCATTTCCTGCTGCAGAAAGCCTGTTTCCTGAGCTGTGTGGAGCCCAAATGTGGCTCCACACTGAGGGAATTCAGAAAAAGGATCAATTGCACTTGTTACATCTCAGGTTTCCCACTCTCCTCCCCCTGATTTTACTTACACAGCACCGAATTCTCAGCTGCAAGCAATTACTGCAAGGACTCACTGACTAACAGCTTCCAGATTGCCTCCTGATGGCTTCCAAATTGAGAAAGACAGTCTGGAGTATGGACAATGTAAATCCATTTCTGGTTTTGTCAGTTCCAGACAGCTGGTTGGGAAGACCAAAGGCTGTGGCTTCGGGAACTCAGTGGCAATCTTAACATGAAGACAAATTTTCATCCCCGGCAACCTTTCCATCCAGGAGAAAGATCATTCTTCTCTGAATTGCACATATTGTGCAGTCAAGAAAATATCTGGCAGTTTCTCGGGACGCCGTGTTTAAGCAAGGCCTGACAAGTGGAACAGTTCTGCCTCGACTGCGCCAGAGTGTTAATGTGTCATTCACACTGATTGCTTGACATATATACAACTAAACAAATCCAGTAGTCTGTTCGACTTCAAGGTACGAAAAAAAGACCATAAAATCAGAACATAAAACTAAACAGTAAAATATTATTATTATTTTTTTTTTGTGTGTGTGTGTTTTTTCTATTTTTCGTACCTTGCTTAAATGATCTAAGATGATTTGGCAGATCCTGGATCTTTTAATCTTGATAACTGATCTCTGGCTAATTTGGTACTTTAAAGAAGTTCGCAAATAAGATTAATATGTCTGGATATACTGATCTGAGATCGCTCCATGTGTTGTGAAGGGACAGATCTATCGATCCTTGAAATCATGATCTGCAATGCAGCAAATGGCTGACGGCACAGCAGCATAATGACTTCATCTGATTATTATTCAATCATCCATGTGAAGCATAAAATACGTAGTAAATGGTTTATTAAATATGATACACAATAACTTTCCACCTGTTGTGGGCTATAGGCTGTACACTTTTATGTGTCAAGAGTATTTAGCAATTTATTTAGTTTTACATTTAGAGAGGATTTCTTTATTATAGTAGCCTAAGCCTCAAGTTTCTTAATCAATGTAGCCTTAAGGAATAACTGGCAGTTTAAATTATTTTTGCATCAAAAATACAATTTGATATTGGTAAATGTGTCTGCAACTTTTTGCGAAGCATCAAATCACTGCCATATTAGCTGTCAAAATATGTGCACAACTGCATACATTATGTTTCCTATGAAAAGAAGTTGAACATTGTGAATGTCTATTATAATACACAAATTGTACTAAAGCTGATACCATAAATAGTATGTTTTGTGTCTAAAAAGTCCATATTAATAAATGCTCTCTTTGAACCCCTTAAGGAGAACCACTTTGTGACCTTGTGTATACAAAAACTACTAAACAAAAACTAAAAAACAACAACTAATATATATATATATATATATATATATATATATATATATATATATATATATATATATATATATATATATATATATATATATATATATATCAGCACTTGCTACATACTTTCAGTATTGCCTTTGCTTGAAAAGACCAGATCGAATCCTGTTTATATGAAATAAGCTTGCTCCTGAGCAGGTTTGGCTACCAGACCTGTTGCTATGACAACAACACTCGGATGATTATTGAGGAATTAAATGATTCTGGATCAGGTCAAATCATCAATAACCAAATCCAGCTAATTGAGCAATCCACGTGTGAAGAACGGATTCCTGGTTTAGACCACATAGCAACATGTTCAGACACCTATTGTAAAGTTTAAATCTGCTAATAATACATTTTTAAAAACTAGAGGTAAACTTGAGCCTGCTAAAAACCAGTTACACCAGGGGTGCCCAAAATTGGTCCAGGAGGGCTAGTGTCCTGCAGAATTTAGCTACAAACCCAATTAAACACACCCAAACCAGATAATCACTCTCCTAATAGGTATACTAGAAAGCTCCTGGCAAGTGTGTTGAAGCAAGTGGGAGCTACACTCTGCAGTGCATTTGCTTTCCAGAATTGAGTAAGACAAACTAAAAACCAGCTTGGACCAGTTGACAACTAGTGTGGACCACCAAATGACGAATTTATCAGCTAATGACCAGTTTAGACCACCTAACACGTAGCTTGGACAAGTTTATTACTAGTGCAGAGTCAAACCACCTAATAAATGCTTTGGTCCAGATAACAATCAGTTGAAACCAACTAAAACCAGTTTGGACTAAGTTCAATTTTTTGCATCACATTTATATATTTCAAATAGTGTATTGACAAGAACTAGCATGTACAGTTTCTTGGTAAAGTTGTAAAAAAAAAAAAAGTAAAAGGAAGAGAGGGTACTATACAGTAGGTACATTCACAATAAATTACAAATAAATATAGCATACATGATTTTACATTTCCATATGATATTTTAATGCACATTTAATACAGAACACACTTTTAATACTTTTAGATGTAGCAATCACATTGGCATAAGTTTTAACCTCTTTAATTATTGCTAATAAAAAGCTCAGTTTAAACCAGATAATGACCTATTTGACCCAGGAATTGATCAAACTAAACCAGCCAATAATAATTTAGACCAGCTAATTATCCTCTTACATCAGCATATGACCAGAATAGGTCATCTTAACCACTGCTGTGACAACCAGTAGTTGGTTTATTGCTGGTCCACTAATGGGTTACCAGTTTGGATCAGCTAATGACCAGCAAAAAGACTTGACACAATGTTCCAAAACATATAAACCATACAATTGACTATTAGTATCATGATTGTCAAAGTAGTTACAAAGTAATTGTTTCAACCGAGATTTTGTATAATTTTTAATCCCGGAAAACTTTCTATCATGGAGGATGGTCATTCTTCTCTAAACTGAAAATATTGGGCAGTCAAGAAAATATCTGGCAGGTTCTCGAAACGCAGTGTTAAAGCATAGGCTGAAAAATGAAACAGTTCTGGCTTGACTGTGCAAGAGTATGTTTCATTCTCACTGATTGTTCGACGTATTTACGAGTAAACAAATTCAGTAAACTGTTTGAAAAAAAAAATTCTGAACTGACTTCATGGTACAAAAGAGGAAAAAGAGTAAGCATTGCACTGTTCCAGAATGAAAATTACACATCTTAAATGCATTGTTTTGTAAATCTGCTAGAAACTGTTTTATTTTGATTAGTTTTATTCTGATGGAATTTTACAGATGACGAATTGCTCCACTGACTGATGAACTGTTATTATTTTTAGCTTGTTTGTTTACAGGCTCCAGAAAGAAAAGAAGTAAGGCTAGCCATAGACAACATGATGACTGGAGTTCTGCCATATTGCTGGAAGGAGTCATGAGGATGGAAAGTTTTCTCAAAATGCATGAGAAGATAAATGGCCTGCAGCCGATGTCTGTCTTGACCAATTAGTGAGTCAGAGGAAAGGCTGTCAGAGGAAAAACATGGAGCTTAAGCTTCATGTGCTTAAGACAAAAGAAAGCCAGATGAACACTTATTTTAGTTTTTTAACAGAACCCAAGATTCACCTCAGAATCTTTACAAAAAAAAAATTTTTTTCCATTTGCCATTCTTTTAAAGGTTGAAGATTACCATAGGTTCAAAATTAAAAGCAGAAAGAGTATAAAGAGTAATCCTGCAAAGGTTACAATTGATTCCCTGTTAGAAAATCTGGTTTAAAATGGTGTTAGCTGTTTTGAAATGTGTAGTTTTCTATCTGACCCACGCAGGTCATAAGCTCAGTAGGGGGTAGACCAACAACAACAAAAAAATCATGATTATGTCATCCTATTATTATGTCAAGCTTTTTTCTTTTTTTTTTTTTTTTTTTTTTTTTTGCTTAGACTAACAAATAACCATTTTCTGCAGACTAATGGCTAGTTACTGAACAGCTTTAGGCAGCTAATAACCAGCTACTGACTAGACTTGCTTATGAATAATGACCAACTGAAATGCTTTGTGGAACAAACTTTCACTTTGTGAATATGAAAGAGCATGTAAACGGGCCAATGAAATGCCTATGAGTTGGCAGCTTCAGCTTGCACAGCTGATGCTCGTTGCAATCAATTTGGCAATATAAGCACAGCGCGAGCAAAGCTAAAGCATCCTTTTTTAGCTGGAGAGACTTTCACCTCAACAGCTAAGGGGTAATTATTATGACAAAGGAACATAGCATTTCCGTCCACCCCCGATAGGGAGGATGCTGCGGAGGCCACCTGCTACCCCAGTAGGAAGATATGGTGGCACAAAAGCATATGGACTAGCCCTGAGAAGAGGCAGTACACATATGAATATAAGATGGTTAGCAGTCAGGGAAGACATGGGTCCGCCTGTGATGGGGGACTGCACCGTGGCTGTGTAAGCATATGGGATCACCTAGTGGGGATCGCACATAGCAGGCACCTATACCCAGAACGCGGGCTGACCAGCAGGCAGACCTACAACGTAACAGTTCAGCGTCTGACTACTCGGTTGAGTCAAATGTTGGGGGCCTCGGATGAATCTCTGCAGGGCTCGCCTAAGAGGGGAACTTTACTGACAGAGTGAATAAATGCATGTACCGAGTTGTTTCCTCCACTATCCAGTGGGCAAACCTCTGTTTAGATTTGGCGCTTCTCTTCTGCTGACCACCATAACAGATGAAGAGCTTCTCAGATGATCTAAAACTCTGAGTGCAGTCCAGATAGATTTGCAAAGCACAAACTGGACAAGTAATGAAAGGGCTGGGTCTGCCTCCACCGGGGGCAGCGGTTGCAGGCTCACTACCTGGTCCTTAAACGATGGGGTAGGAACCTTGGACACATATCCAGGCCGGGCTCTCAGGACAACATGAAAGTAGGCCGGCCCGAATTCCAGGCACGAGTCACTGACCGTAAATGCCTTTAGATTCTCGGCCCTCTTAATCGATGCCAACACGACCATCAGGGCTGTCATCAGGGACAGAAATCTTGAAGATACTAAGTTGAGTGGTTCGAATGGATCTGTATGCAGGCTCGTAAGAACGAGGGCGAGATCCCAAGAGGACATGAGAGGGGGCCAGGGTGGATTGATTCACCTAGCACCTCAGAGGAACCAGATGATGAAGTTATGCCTTCCCACAGTGGTGCCAGCCACCGCATCATGGAGAGCGGAGATGGCAGCCACATAAACCTTGAGTGTGGAGGGCGACAGCCTGTACCAGCTTCTCTTGAAGGAAAGAAAGCACAACGCTGATCTGCCAAGTTCGGGGGTCTTCTCTGCAAGAGACACACCATTTAGTGAATAGATTCCACTTTAGGGCATAGGCGCGCCTCGTTGAGGGGGCTCTAGCCTGAGTAATGGTATTAATCACCGCTGTTGGTAGGTTACCTAAGCCTTCCTCACGCCTAAGGACGGCCTTGGAGGTTCCAAAGATCTGGACGAGGGTGCCAGATGGTGCCCTGTCCCTGAGAGAGTAGGTCCTCTCTCAAAGGCATCTGCCAGAGGAGGGCCGTTGTGAGGAGGGAGAGTTCTGATATCCTGGTCCGGTTGGCCCAGAGAGGCGCAACTAGCAAGACGTGTTCCTCGTCTTCCCTGACCTTGCACAGTCACTGTGTGAGCAGGCTTACTGGGGGAAAGCATATTTGCACATGCCATGAGGTCAAGTGTGGGCCAGTGCATCCGTGCCAAGAGAACCCTCAGTCAGGGAAAAAAAAAAAACACTGGCAATAAGCGTTTTCGGGGGAAGCAGCAGATCGATATGGGCTTCCCTGAAATATCAGCTGAACAGATTCGGGGTGGAGTCTCCATTCTTCTGGACATAAAGGCTGCCACGAGAGCGTGTCGGCTGCATGGTTGAGCTTGCCTGGAATGTAAATGGTGTGCTGCGATTGGTTGACTCCAGAAGAGCAGACAGCAAGCAAGCTGAGACATGCTGCGAGAGCGGATACCCTCATTCGGTTGATATACGCCACCGCCGCCATGCTTTTCGTCCTGACCAGCACGTGTTGTCAGTCCAGCACTGGTAAAGACAGAGAGTGAGGAACACTGCCAACAGCTCTAGAAGATTGATAAGCCAATGCAACTGGGTTCCTTTCCACAGGCCCGCAACTGCATGCCCACAACACACTCTGGAGGGCGGCTCGAGGAATAAGAGAAAGGAGACCATCCTCCCAAAACTCGTGAGCCTGCGAGCCGGAAGGCATCGCGTCACATCAGTTCAGACTGTCAAATCCGGGGAAGGGAAAAATGCTCTCTCTCTCTGAGGTTTGGTGGCGTTTTTTAAGCGCTGTTAGATGAGAAGCCCTGCCCCCCACCGGGGAGAGAGCAAGTTCCCTTTTGTCCAGATGGCCATTCTCTGGAGTGCTTTGAGATCCGTTTTACTGAACTTAGCAGCGCCCTGGGGTGGGGAGCACTGGTTGCCTGCATAGTGCTTGACACTGCCGCTTGGCTGGAGGCTGGGGCGGGGCAGCTCTCATAGACAGGATCTATGAGATGTATAGATGTAGATGGTTCGGCGGGGAGAGAAGGGGTCTTACATCCCCGCTGATAGATGACTCAGCCCATCGTATTCGACTGCACTGCCGTGAAATCCTGGGTGAATACACCGGCGATGTCAATGAACAGGCCAGCCTGGGATAGTGGGAACTTTGTCGATATCTTTTGCCAGGTTTAGCCCGAGGTGGCTCTCCTTAACTACTAATGTGGTCATCGTCCTTCCAAGGGCACACGCAGTGGACATGAGGTCCTTGGAGCTCAGTTGGGTGCTTTGTGGGGCTTGTAACAAGCCTGGGTCAGAACCACCCTTGTGCAGCTGGGCCAGCACACTATTGATAACTGGTTTGGACAACATAACAACATGTTTGGACACCTAATGTTAAGTTTAAGCTTGCTTATACAGTTTTTCTCCATTGGTTTGGCTCATTTCTTGAAACAGAAATTACATTCTCAAAATTGTAAGATCATTTGGCAAAACAGTGTTACAGTTTAGCACAACACTATAGCTCACTTGCAGAAGCTCATATCACTCCAAAATCAGTTCACTCATGCATCAAAACTAAATTCCTGTCCCTTATAAAAAGTCAATGCAAAAATGGCAAATATCCTTCTCAATTGCTTTGGCTCATTTCTTGAAACAGACCGGACATTCTCAACACTCTTTGTGCTTTTGCAAAAATAAAGTGGATAGTTCGGCACAATACCATGGTTCACCTGCAGCAGCTCATATCTTTCCCAAAACAGTTTACTCATGTGTCAAAACTAAATTTCCTTTTATTTTAAACAGTCAGTGCCCCCAAAATTATTCTTCCCTTTGACAAAGTGTTAAGCACTGCAAGTCAAAATGTTTAGATGTTTTGTCACTATGGCACCACAAAAAAATCCCTCATGTCCACCTTACAGTCTTAACCCAGTCCTTCATTGACAATGGTTACTGTACAATTGCGTATAAAACTGAAAAAAAAAAAAAGGATTTTAGGGTAAGAGTAGCCTCCAAGGTTTGACGTTACACATTGCACTTATACTGCCAAGGAAATGGTAACTCCTTTTTTATTGTAATGATCAACCACACACAAAGTTACTTCCATATATTAGAGTAAAAAGAAACTGTATACAGCATAATAAACTATAATATAAACACACAAACAAAAAACTAGAGTGCTATAAATAAAGCTGGAGTTTCATAACAGTTCTTCACTGCCTGCCGTCCTCACCCTTCTGACCATCCACACGCTGCAGTCTGTGTGGCCACAGATTCTCGTCAACATCACAGCATATATTGTCCCTTGAGATGCAACGAGGGTGAGGCAGTGGCGCAGTGAGTAGCATGTTCGCCTCACAGCAAGAAGGTCCTTGGGTTGCTGGTTCGATCCTCGGCTCAGTTGGCGTTTCTGTGTGGAGTTTGCATGTTCTCCCTGCATTCGCGTGGGTTTCCTCCGGGTACTCCGGTTTCCCCCACAGTCCAAAGACATGCGGTACAGGTGAATTGGGTAGGCTAAATAGTCCGTAGTGTGTGTGTGTGTGTGTGTGTATGTGTGGATGTTTCCCAGAGATGGGTTGTGGCTGGAAGGGCATGCGTAAAAACTTGCTGGATAAGTTGGCGGTTCATTCCGCTTTAGCGACCCCAGATTAATATAGGGACTAAGCCGACAAGAAAATGAATGAATGAATGAATGAATGAGATGCAATATATATATAATATATATACACACAAACTAAAATAAGTTTCCACAATAAGTATCCACAATATACATACGGGGGGTTTGCTCGAGGTACCACTGTAACGTTCTCACAGACTTGGTTAACAAGCCACTGGTCTTGGGGTTTGGCTGCTGCTTATATAGGCCAAACTCTCGCCTTTTTTTGGGTCCTACCACTTTAGGTAAGTATTAAGTACAAGTTCTTCCATTTTCCCATGTAAACACTTAACACATAATTTGTCAACTAAACAACACTAATAAATCTTCCCCAAAACACTTAAACACTTAATCTTTGTATTTAATTGTCTCAAACACTTTGTTATTAAACACATATTTTCCCCCTATCAGACACACTACAATGGTTTCACCCATTAATGCCACGTTGTGTTGCCGTGTCCGGTGATGACGTCATAAGCAGGCGCCGCCACCTGCTCTGGTTGGCCAAAACAACGGGCAAACGGAAAGACTTTACAAACAAACAAACAGACGATCAACACGGACAACAAACAGAACAAAATAATGTATGTATGTGTGTGTAAGACCGGTAATGGAGTTATGCTGTGGAAAATGCGTTATGGAAGACTGTCTAGGAGCTATCGGATCTGTGTTTGCACCCACATTGCCAACAACAGGATAACAGGTAAGTCGCAATGATGATTAATGGGTGTGTGTGTATGCTGTGTATGTATGTGCGCATGTATTTGTTTAAGCTGTGTGCTGCTCACTCAGCAGGGACAAAGCTCCACTTTGTCACAGATGTACTTAGACATTAGATATTACCTTTGTCTGGATGGTAGACCTCATAGGTGACTGGACCCATCTTCCGGACCACCGTGTATGGCCCTTGCCACTTTGCCAGAAGCTTATTTGATGAGGTGGGTAGTAACAGTAATACTTTCTGTCCTGGTTGGAGCTGCCTCATTCTTGCATGCTGATCGTACCACCTCTTCTGTGCCTGTTGACTTACTTTGAGATTTTCTCTTGCCTGTTCCCGATACTGTTCCAGTCGATCCCTCATCTCCAGGACATACTGGATAATACATTTCTCTTTGGGCTTGGTAGTAGCACTCTCCTCCTAGCTTTTCCTCAGGAGGTCAAGGGGTCCTTGTACTTGCCAGCCGTAGAGTAATTCAAATGGGGAGAACCCTGTTGATGCCTGTGGAACCTCTCTATAAGCAAAGAGAACAAAAGGGAGCCATTTATCCCAGTCTCCGCCTGTGTTCGCCAAAAAATTCCGCAGCATGCTTTTGAGGGTCTGGTTGAACCTTTCGAACCAATCCTGTCGAATTCAACTGTCCCATTAGCCGTGAAGTGAAGTTGGTACCTTGATCCGTCAGTATCTCCTCTGGTATACCAACTCTGGAGAACAGCTGGATAAGAGAATGCACAATCTTCGGTGTGGTTATGGTGCGGAGTGGGAAAGCATCTGGATATCGTGTTGCATAATCGCTGACCACCAAGATGTACCTGTGACTTGCACTGTTCTTCTTCAATGGTCTGACAATGTCCATGGTGATGCGTCTGAAAGGTTCAGAAATCACAGGAAGAGGGAACAAGGGAACTCTGGCCTGTTAAGCAACAGCACGTGTTTTCTGACAAATAGCGCATGTGGTGCAGTGTGTCTGTACATCAGTGTGTAATGTTGGCCAGTGAAAGCGTGAACTGATACGTGCATGTATCTTCTGCTGCCCAAGGTGCCCCGCCCATAGGATTGTGTGTGCAAGGTGTAACACAAGTTGACGACAACACATAGGCACAATCAAACGGGTCACATCATTCACTTGCAATTACAGTACATTATCTTTTACCACATAACGTTCATTGCACAGGTTATTAGGTTTATCAGACATTGCTTTCTCAAATAAAGGTTTCAAAGATTCATCTTTTCTTTGCAGTTTTGCAATGTTATCGGGTACCTGCCAACCATCAACAGAGAGACCCTCGAATGAGGTTTCTGAGATTGGGGCGCCGTAGTGTTTCTCAAACTGTCTCTGACTACGTGATTTCTTTGGGCCCTTGGTTCCACCAGACTATCCTCTAAGTCAGGCAGTGGCTGGAGACCGGCCTGGGCTTGTAAGCGGGTAATTACAAGGCATGACACTGGAATTGCTGAAGTAATAACATTGTCAGTTTTTCTGGACATAAGTAATTCATGTAACACTGGAAAATCTTGGCCCAAAATCATATCAGTTGGTAAACTGTCAACAATAGCCACCTTCATCAAGTACATTTGTTGTTGTACTTCAACCATTACTTCTGCTCTGGGGTACTGCTTCACATTCCCATGTACAAATTGAACAGAAGTGCAATTAGCATAGTCCACATTTGTCACAAAATATGATTTAAGCATAGACATAAAGCAACCAGTGTCCAATAGAGCCTGCACACTATGTCCATTGACATTCACTTTGCAAGTATCTAGACTTTTCCCCACAGTCTAGATTAATGTCCCCCTCTCTTGGTACATAACAGTACCCTGTCAGCTTGGCCTTACGAGCTGGACATACTGCTGCTTTATGTCCAGCTTGTTGACAGTAAAAGCATATCAGTTCTTGGTCCTTGGCTTTCAGAGTGTGTGCAATGCTTGTCAGTTCAGGATGTTCTTTTCGTACCCTTGTGTAAGTGTTTTGATTACCTTTTACAGGTTGAGAGCGTGGTCCCCCGCGATGAGCATTCGCGTACTGTTGAGCTAACTTCGCTGCCCCCAGTCCAGACGTTGGCTCATATTCCTTCACCCAGGTTTGAGCGTCGAATGGCAGCACCCGCAGTAGCTGCTCAAGGATGATGGCCTCGCCGATCTCCTCCTTCGAATGTTCCTCTGGACAAACCCAACGATGGTGCAGGTTTCTTAAGCGATGGTAGGTCTCAGGCGCCGATTCTCCCGCTTGAACAGTAGATGAGCGAAATCTCTGCCGGTAGGTCTCTGGTGAAATGTTGAATTTTTCTAGTAGAGCCTCTTTCAGATCATTGTACACCTCTGCCACCTCTTCCTCATCCATTGCCAAGTATGCCTCTAGAGCCTGGCCGGTCAGTAGTGGGACCAGATGATAGCTCCACTTTTCCTCTGGCCATCTCCAGGTCCTGGCCAGTCTTTCAAAACGTCGCAAATAACTCTCAATATCATCCCCTTCCTGGAAAATTGGGATATTGGAGCAGCTGGCAAGGATGACTCTTTCATCACAGGAACACTTGTGTATTCGTTGTCATGTGCTAGTCTGTGTTGTGTGGATACTTGCTGCTTAGCTGGTGTTGGTAGCTCCATTCGTGGGCTCTCTCTGGTATATGACATTTCTACTGGTCGATTGGACTGCTGGATCGACTCACGCAGGCCCCGGAGCTCTTGCAGATACTTCTCTTCCCACTGCTGCTGTGCATCGAGAAACTGCCGCATTAGGGAAACCATCCCTTCACCAGTTGTATCATGGGGCTTGACTAGCTTACTGTGTGGAGAGTTGGTCTTTCTCGAGGTTGCTGGGAGTCCTGCTGCCATTCCCTCCTCCTCTGAAATCACTGCTGTATCCCAAACCACATCAGCCTTCGCCGCCTTCCTCATCTGTGACCGCAAACCCAGCCTGGGTTTTCTGCCTATGGGTGCCATCTTACAAGTAGCCATCCCTCTTCTGACACCAACTGTGATAGAGCAGGCCTCAGCTCGCTTTGGTGGGGAAAACTGGGTTCAGGGACCACAAAAAAGTGATGGCGTTCTCGATAGCACTCTAGTGCACAGTGTTTTATTTACAGCGCTGGCAGGAGAAACAGTCCACAGTGAAGAATATATATACATAAAAGTGTCCAAATACCAAAAATCCAAAGTAACAAAGTATTAACAAAACAGAAAAATAAAGATGAATATATATATATATATATATATATATATATATATATATATATATATATATATATATATATATATATATATATATATATACAAACTAAAATAAGTGTTCACAATATACATACGGGGGGTTTTGCTCGAGGTACCACTGTAACGCTCTCACAGACTTGGTTAACAAGCCACTGGTCTTGGGGTTTGGCCGCTGCTTATGTAGGCCAAACTCCCGCCTTTTTTGGGTCCTACCACTTTAGGTAAGTGTTAAGTACAAGTACTACCATTTTCCCATGTAAACACTTAACACATAATTTGTCAACTAAACAACACTAATAAATCTTCCCCAAAAGCCTTAAACACTTAATCTGTATATTTAATTGTCTCAAACACTTTCTTATTAAACACATATTTTCCCCCTATCAGATGCACGACAATGGTTTCACCCATTCACGCCACGTTGTGTTGCCGCGTCCGTTGATGACGTCATCAGCAGGCGCCGCCGCCTGCTCTGGTTGGCCAACACAACGTGCAAATGGAAAGACTTTACAAACAAACAAACAGACGATCGACATGGACAACAAACAGGACAAAATAATGGATGTATGTGTAAGACCGGTAATGGAGTTATGCTGGGGAAAATACGTTATGGAAGACTGTCTAGGAGCTATCGGATCTGTGTGTGCACCCACATTGCCAACAGCAGGATAACAGGTAAGTCACGACGATGATGAATAGGTGTGTGTCTATGGTGTGTATGTACGTGCGCATGTATTTGTTTGAGCTGTGTGCTGCTCATTCAGCAGGGACAAAGCTCCACTTTGTCACAGATGTACTTAGACATTTACAATTTGATGAAATAAATAAGAAATTTAATTCTGTTGTGAACAATTGCCAAGTGGTTTAGAGGTTTGTCCATGTTGTTTTGAGAATGTAATTTCTCTTTTAAGAAATGAGCCAAATTAATGGAGAAAAACTGTTGTCCTGCAGAGTTTAGCTACAAACCCAATTAAACACAACTGAATCAGATAATTAATCTCCATAGATATTTACATTAGATGTTGCCTACCCTGTTGTTGTCTATTGCAAGGAATGCGTCAATAGAGAATTTTAGAACAGAGTAGCCTCCTTTGAAATGGATGTGGGACCAGTGTAGTGGAGGACTGTGGCCCTCCAGAGCCAGAGGTGCTTTCACTTCGCATTCTAACAGAGGGAGTGTTATGTTGAAATCCCCGTTATGAAGGACTCATTCTCTTAGCCGTTTCTGAAACCGCAGTGTCTTGTTGTCATATTTGTCTTGCATTGTTTGTTTATTTTATTCAACAAAACTAGCATAAGTCTAGTATTGAGTGCGAGTTTGTGCTACTTTGCCTTATACTGAATGCAGTAAGTGACTGTATTATCATCAACAACATTACAGGTTAAGCACAAAACTTCATAACATACAAAAACGTAAAAAACGAAATCTTACCTATGAAATGTTCTGCCTTTGTGCTTTGCTTTCTTTGTTTGCATGTTACTACTCTATACACAGCGCTAAAAGTCCAGCATCTTCAAGTTGCACACTGTTTTGACTAGTGTGGTTGAAAGACATTTGTGCTGGGAGCACTGTACAAATATGGCAGCAATACTGACGCATGCTCTGGGTCCTTATGCGATATCTAGTGTATATATCTATGATCAATCTCCTACACTAGAAAACTCCTGGCAAGTATGTTGAAGCAAGCTAAACTAAACTTGAAGCTAAAGCTAAACTCTGCAGTACATCAGCCCTGAGTTAGTGAATTGGACAAACTAAAAACCAACTTGGACCAGTTTAAAACTAGTGTGGAACACCAAATGACTATTTTAAATTAACTAATGCTAATGACCCGTTTAAACCACCTAACAAGTAGTTTGGAGCAGTTATGGTAGATGACTGGACCAAGTCTGACTTCCATACAAGAGGCAAACATGGACCATATCTGGGCCAAGTCTCAGCCAAGTTAATAAGACATAACTGGGCCTAAACTGGGCCAGATTTGTTGGTTTGTCACGACTGCAATGAATTTTATAAACCCATGAAGCATTTCACTTTATGGCTGTGCTTTTTCTTGAAGCAACCTAATTAATAGAATTGTTTCTTTACTTAAAAAATATTTAAAAGTATTTTAAAAGTGGGTCAAGATAGGTCAAACTTATGTGGCCTAAATATACATTGTTAACATCTGGGCCAAATACTACATTTAATATCTGGCCCAAGTCTTGAGTGCCGCCTGTAAGACGGAGCCTCCTCTGCCAAACCTTAGCCGTGTTTGGCCCACATGTTGTATGCCAGTGCCGGACGAATGCCTGCTGTGCCAGCTTTATGCCAATTCTGGGTCAGAATTCTTTGCTACCTGGGTTTATTACTAGAGCATGCCACCTCTTAAAGGTTTTGGTCCAGATTTTGGACCAGCTGAAAACTAGAGTAGAACACCAAATGACCATTTTAAATGAGCTAATGACACTTTTTTTTACTAGTGCAGACCACCTAATAAAAGCTTTGGTCCAGATAATAACTAGTTCAAATCTTTAAAAAAAATTTCAAACAAAACAAAATATATAAATAAATCCCATTTATATATTTTAAATGCTTTATTGACAAGACCTAGCATCTACAGTGCCATACTTCAATATACAACAAAAGTGTTTCACATGCCTTAATAGAAAGTAGTACAAAAGAAAAACAAAGAAAGAAAAGAAAAAGTAAGAATTGGGAAGAGATGGTAGCTATATTAGCATCAAATTTCAAATAAATATGGTATATATGATTTTATTTATTATTTATTATACAAAAATGATAATGCACAGCTTTTAAAGAGATGGTTCGACCCAAAATCTACTGTAAAAAGAAAGACACCTACATCTTGGAGTAAAGTCATTAACATTTTTGGGTGAACTATAAATTATTGTTGTATGTATTATTTGATTTTTTTTCACTGCGAATACTAAAAAAATCATATTGTACCATTATCATGAAGTCAAGTAAACAACATTTTTCAACAACAGGCTTATACAGCTCTTACAGCAAAATAACACAGCCATATATAGTATCATATACCTTAGGACATTTGAAGCTATGAACACAGGAACACAACACATTTCTCATCTTAAAAGCCCTGCTCTTTTTGACACTGTAATGAAGCCGGAGAGAGAGAAGAACAACCCATGAAGGCGTTTTCTGATCGAAGCCAAACCACAAGCTGCCTGTATGATGACTGTTTCCCTAATTCTTGACCAGCATATCCAATCTCATTGCCCAAAATGCCTGATCACACAGAACAGCTTGTAAAGCCTGAGGGTGAAAGGACTGAAAACAGAGCTTGGCCCTGATTGCTTCTAACACACCGATTTGGGGTTCAAAGCGCACAGCTGTGAGAGAGAAACAGAGCCCTGAGCCTGCAAGGTCAACAGACAGAGGACGAGGGGCTGAGGCACGAAACGATCCATGCCGAGACAACCAGCAGCTGCGGACTGACGGCGTGAGCTGGCTGGACCAAACTCCTTTCTCACCATACAAAGACATCACGCCACATCACTGTCATGGCTGTCAGTGCAACGACCAGTTCATTAACAAAAGAAGAGCCAATCAGAGCTCTGCTGTTTACTATATTGACAAGAGTGTGAAGACTTTGAGGCCTTAAGTAGCCAATTAACACGGCAGACCAGACAGAAGTTAATTAAGCAGATTTTTGTGAAAGGAGAGAAGGTGATTGTGACATCAACACAAAGGCAAATGAAAAGTTTTGTTGAATGAATGGCTTGATAAGGATTGCGATTTAGCATTCAGACAAAGGAAGTACTTTAGAATTGCATTGACGATCAAAAGTTTGGAATAATTAAGATTTTGAATGGTGTAGAAACAAGTCTCTAGTGCTCAGCGAGGCAGAATCTGAAAACAAATCAGAAATACACTAAATAAACTCTAGTAATAATAATAATAATAATAATAGCAATAAATATAGCTGCAAGCAGCAATTATTGAGGCCAAGCAGCCCAGCGACCACATCATAAACAAGCACGGCAACTAGCTACAGAGCTACTGGAGAATTCCATAACTTTTTGGCTGCATGGTCTGAGACAAATTTGGTGGAAATTGGGCTAATGATTAATGGGGAGTTCAAAACAACAAATTAGCAAACTAACTCAAGATGGTGGACAGGAAGTCATGTCAATTAGGGAATAAATTATATCAATGTTCACATATCAATGATCCAAGTAGTCTGCAAGACCAGTCTCATGACAATAGACAAAACTATTCAAAAGTCATTTGAAAATTTCTGTATGATTTCTATTGAGAAAATTTAAGTGTTTGTCAATTTTACCCAGAAGGTGGTGCAGACTGATGAAGTTTGGTCAACATCAGTTTTAGATCACCACATTAAGTTTGGTTTCAATAATTCAAACCATTGCCGTGATTCAGCCTGTAATGTCATCTGGCAGCATTACATCAAGTTGGCGCATGTGCTAAATGACAACAGTTTTGTTTATCGACACGAATTCCTTAACTTTTGGTCTACATGGTCTAAAGATAATCCGAGTCAAATGTGGTGCAGATTGGACCAACGGTTTAGGAGGAGTTAAAAGAATAGTTTGAACAAAATCTAAATGGCAAACAGGAAATTTGACAGATTATGGCATCTGTGTTGTCGGCATGACCTAATGAATAATTTGAGACCAGTGTCATCAAAATAAGCATATGCAGTCAAAAGTTCTTACCAAATTTGTAAGTTTCATTAATAATTGCAATACTCTTTAAAACTCTTGACCCATAGGTGGCACTATCACAAAATTTTTATGGTGTGGTCAGTGTGAAGTGAAAATGACAGTCCTAAAATGTGGTGTCATTACCTTTACGTATGTCAGAGATATAGTCTCAGATGTAGTTTGGCAAAAAGCCATCACATTTGTCAGTGTAGTAAACAAAACCGTCACACCTATTGACACAAATTAAATAATTTATTGTCAGCTCAGTCTGAAGATGATCTGAGTTCAATTTTGTGCAAATCAGCCAAACGATGCAGGAAGAGTTAGAAAAGTAGATTTTTAACTTAAGGCTAGATGGCGGACAGGAAGTTCAGTTAATTAAGGCATAATTGGTATCAATATTTAGGACAACACCAAAATATATCGAGACAAGTTTCATAACAATATGCAAAATTAGTCAAAAGTTATTAGCATTTTTAGAAATATTGTTATAAGTTTGACCAAAAGGTGTGATGAAACTTTGAGTGTCTTCAGGGCATAGTCTTGAAGACACATACCGTCTTACATAACAATTTGCCAATGTGCCGTTAAAAATATAGCAGTTTTTGATGTAATTCAAAATGGGCGATGCCCAAAATGGTTGACCTGGGAAAATCAGACATCATTTAACTCGGCATGCTCCACCAGATGTAAAGAGACCAACTTTATGAATTTTTGACAACAACAAAAAAAGCCTTTTTTTTTTCTTTTTTTTTTGTATCTCCGGACCACTATGTGCTCTAGAATTCTAGCTTCTGAATTGTGTACTAATTGTAACTTGTTTAGGGTAGCTTTTGGAACTCCAGCCAGAAAAGTGTTACAATAGTCAATACGAGAAAATACAAAGGTGTTAATGAAATTTTCAGAAACAGAAAAGAGCAGCATTTGGCAATGTTTTGCAAATGAAAGATGTCTTGACTATGTTTTGCACATGCAGTTCAAATGTAAAGTTGTCATCGAATACCACACCCAGTTTATTTTGTTTAGTTTGAAACTCTAAAGCAGAGCTATCCAAACTTAAGGAAGTTTGCTCTACTTTGCACAACTAATGTGGCGAGCCAATAAGCATTACTTCTGTCTTATTATTGTTTAGACATAAGAAATTTTCAGACATCCACTTTTTAATTTCAGAAAGACACTGGGTAGGCCATACATTATTAGAATGTCAAATATGTGACCCTAGAAGGCAAAGCCATATGGTGCATGGGTAGATAATTTTACAATAACCAAAAATACATTGTAGGTGGCATAATTGTTGGTTTACCTTTTGTTTCTATTTTTTAAATATTTCGATTTTGGCGAACACTAAGATCACAGATTTTTAACAGTTATCTCAGCCAAATAGTGTGTTGTCTTATATCAATGGAAAGTTTATTTATTCAGCTTTTATGTAGAAATGTCTCAGTTTCAAAACATTTTCACTTATGACTGGTTTTGTGATTCTGGGTCACTCATTTGTTTTCTATATTAATATAACTTAGAAAGTCATTTATTCTTGTGATGGACAAGCTTATTATTCAAAGAACATAACTCCAGTATTTGGATTTTCAGATTTGTTAGATATTTTTAGTGGTGCTCATTTTTTTATTTTTATATTGGTTCTTAGCTTGAACAGAAAACTTGTTTTTCCTATCATTTGAATCAATTTAATGCATCCTTTTTGAACACTTTTTATTTCTTTAATTATGCCTGCTTATTTACTTAATCTACTAAGACATTAAGCCACAATCTGTTTTCAACATTTTTAACAACAACAATAATAATTTTCCCAGTACTGGGTTGCGGCTGGAAGGGCATCTGCTGTGTAACACATGCTGGAACACTGTAAAAAAACAGCACATTTGGAAATGTTTGTTCAATAAATGTAACAAAATTCAGTCGAGGAGACTTTGAATTTTGATGTCTTCATTTGAGCATTTACCACTGTAAAAAATAAAAAGTTGAGTTAACTCAGTTTCTAAGCAGCGGTTGCTTTAAAATTTGAAGTTAACTCAACTTAATTTTTTACAGTGAAGAGTTGGTGGTTCATTAAACCCCTAATAAATAAAGGACTAAGCCAAAGGAAAATGAGTGAATGAATGAACAATAATATTAATAATAATAATAATAATAATAACAAGAAGAAGAAGAAGAATATTAAAAATAACAATGATAAGAAAAAAGTGACGCAGTGGTGCAGTAGTTAGTTCTGTCGTCTCAAAGCAAGAAGGTCGCTAGTTTGAGCCATGGAGTTTGCATGTTCTTCCTGCGTTTGTGTGGGTTTCCTACGGGTGCTACGGTTTTCCCCACAGTCCAAAGACATGTGGTACAGGTGAATTGGGTAGGCTAAATTGTCCGCAGAGAATGAGTTTGAATTAGTGTGTGTGGTTTCCCAGAGATGGGTTGCGGCTGGAAGGGCATCCACTGTGTAAAAACGTGCTGGATAAGTTGGTGGTTCATTCCGCTGTGGCAACCCTGGATTAATAAAGGGACTAAGCTGAAGATGAAAATTCCACTTTTCTTTACAGGTAGACTGTAAAAAATGTAACAACAAAAAGTCAAGACAACAAATATTTGTATATTGCTTTAACTTATTTTAATACGTTTTTTCAGGTTTAAACTAAAATTTACAAAGTTACAAATTTTAACTAAATACTTTATAATAGAATAATAGATTCAACAAAACAGGCAGCAATATTTTTTTTTACATTGTTTACAGTTTAATCTTAATTAAATTCAAAGAGAAAATGTCTGTTTTCATATTTCATATTTCACAATATTTACTGCTTTACTGTATTTTTGCATCGGGTAACCTAATTACGCATAAAATACATCTTTTCAAAATGTAAAAAATGCATGTATACAATGTAATCACAAAGTGCTAAATTTCTTTTTTGTTGTTAAAAATGTGATGTTATTTGTCCACAACTTTATTAAATAAATTGACAACGTATGTGTACTTCAGCACACACCAGCATGTGTTTCAGCATCTCCCATCCTGCCTTGTTTTAACTGCAAGGGCAATGAGAGTTTAAGCATGCAGTCTTTGAAAAGGAATGTTTGTGTGGATTTCATGCACTGAGCATAAATATCGGGTTTTTCTGTCATTTGCGCAATATTTATTTGTGGAAGGAAAAGGCTGACATGCTGACATGTTGAACGTTCAGCCCATAAAAGAGCTCACTCAGGTCCTGTCCCCGAGTACAGTCCCGCCATGTGCTTCTTGACGTAAATTATTCCCGGCAAGTGAAGAAATACTTGAATCATTTCATGCAAAATATTGCCTCTGGCCTCTGGGTTGTGTATAGCAATAAATTCTGTTTGGAGCTTGTTTAAAGACTCTGAAATTACAGTTAATTAAAAGACCTCATATAAACCTTATTGTGATTGGCAGGAAAAGTTTTTGAGTGTTTTTTTGTGAGTCAGAAATGCATATGGCATCAAAATCATTGTGTCATTTGACAGAAGCAACAATGTATATTGCATTTATGGCACAAGAACTCAAAGGTGATTAGTGAAATAAGGAGGTAGGGCATTCTCCTACCGTTCACGTAAATTGTGCAATGCTCTTCTCACAGACATCAGGAACACCAGTTCTACCAGAGAGACCAGGGAGATCATTGTAATACTGAATTACATTTATTGATGAGTATTGTTTGATAAGAGTATCATTTAACAAAACATCAGATTCCTTTAGAAGCCCCATCCATAGCTTTCTTTTGGAAGCTATTAGATCCAGCTATGTCTGCTGAGGATAAAGGCAGAGCCAAACCCTTCCCCCCTGGACAGGGCCAACCTGGTGGTGGTGAGGAGGACAGTGGGTGAACGTCTGCGTCAGTGCATGCAACCAAATGAATGAAATTAATAGACAGCTTATGTATATATTCCTTGTGTCTCCTGGCTATTGGTTGGAACTGATTGTGATGAGGGACGTGACATTAGTTCTTTCTGGTAGGATTACCGCTAAAAGCTACATTTCCCTGGACTGTTTAAAGAAACTTAAAACTCATTTATAATTTATAAGGCTTCTTTTTTAACTGTATTTTTTGTATTTCATGTTTTATGGTGTTCTGACACTATTGTTAGTGCTTTGAGTCTGAGAAAAGTGCATTATGAATACATTTTATTATTACTGTTTTTATTGTTTTATTATTATCATTATATTAATTATCATTATTATAATTATTATAGTACTGAAGCCTATGTTCAGTTAGAGATGAACAATTCAAATCTATTTTAAAACTCATCAACCAAGTGCTCAGAGAGGTTTATATTCATATTAATCTCAGATGATAAAAAAAAACAACTAATTTTTAACAAAATTTTAAATATCAATAGCTTGAAAAAATGCAGGTTCTTTTTTCTAAAAAAGTGGACCTTTTTGCAGGTATTTGCCTTATGTTTTATTAATTTATGAGGTTTAAATACTGCATTTTACTGACATTTTAAGCACTATTTTTAGCTGGATTAGCTTGTCGGATGGTGGTTATAACTAAAATCTTCGAGGTACCAAAAACATTTGCTAAATTTACAGTACTGTGCTCGGCATATATGAGTACACCCATCACAAATATATCTTTTCAAATTCTTTTTTTTTTTTTCAAATAGGAAGCTATACAATTTTATATTTGTGAATATACATTAGATTAGTCAGTACCGAAATCAGACAAATCTGGAGCTTGTCTAACGAAATAACTTACGATAATAATTTAAAACAAGTACACCCAAATGTAAATGCCATAGAAAAATATTAAATACAAATTTAAAAACGAGGGAATATCAAGAGAAGCAAAAAAAAGAAAAATTGTATTCAAATTTTGTAGGTTAAAATATTTTTGTAGCAATATTTTGCTTGAACTTAATTGCATTTTCTTTCAATTTCTAAATATGTTTGGTGACTAAAAAATTATTTTAATAAATATTGCTGTTTCTGTTTTGTTTAAACGCACCAAAATACATTGCCTATATACAGAGAAATTGCTAAAAATATATTCATTTTTAAAATGGGCTGTACTCAATTATGCAGAGCACTGTATAGACTAATGAAATGCGAAAAAATATATATTTTAAATACGAATTATTTTATTATTAGAAAAAAGGAAGTTAAAGTTTTAAATGAAAAAAAAGCTTTTGTAAAAAAAAGTACATTATAAAAGTTCATGGATAACAAAAATATTGTAATTAGTATTAAAATGTACTTTACCATGGGCAGTGTTTGGTGCTTCAAACCTTTTTATTGGTATTTCTTTCTTTCAAGTATAAAATTCCAAGATTCAAAATAAAAGTTGAGCTTCTTGTAGTGAAAGATGATTTTATTTCTTTATATTGTATGTTTTCTTGCACAGCTGGATGCTGGAAAAATAATTGTTTTATTTTCACAGTCAATCAGACAAAATAAGCTATGGGCTTAAGTAAGTGTACATGCTAATCTTATGAGTAAAAAAATAGGAGTTTATTTTTCAAGCATTTTCATAAGATAAATTAGTTTATAAGTATTAGTCTTTGGGGAAGTTGCACTTTAGAAATTAATTTAAAGGCATGCAATATCCTTGCAATTTCACAAAAAGGATCATTATCTAATATTTTACTATATTTTTACCCTAACACAGGAAATGCATTCACAGCTATGAACGAAAAGAAGACACTACTTTACAATTCTCACGTTATTTAGTTGTGCTGGGTATTCATTCTTTATTTATTTTCCTTTGGCTTCGTCCCTTTATTCATCAGGGGTCACCATATAAACTGCCAACTTATCCAGCATATGTTTTACACAGCGGATGCCCTTTAAGCTGCAACCCAGTACTGGGAAACATCCATAAACACTCCTTCACACACATACACTATCGCCAATTTAGCTCAATCAATTTACCTATACCACATGTCTTTGGACTGTGGGGGAAACCAAAGCTCCCGGAGGAAACCAACGCCAACACAGGGAGAACATGCAAACTTTGCACAGAAATGCTTACTGGCCCAACCGGGACTTGAACTAGGGACCCTGTTGCTGAGAAGCAACAGTGCTAACCACTCAGCCAACAAGTTGCCCTGTGCTGGGTATATGTTTGAAAATGTGTTTTTATTCAATAAAGGTCTGATGACATCCATCTCAATTTCAAATAAAAATACTGTTTTTGTGCAGAAAATGACATTCGGTCATTAGCTAATGCTTTGATTTGTTGTGATTGAACATCAATGATATTTATCTTAAATTTTTAACAGTAGTTTGCAAATAAAAAACAAAAGTTAAGTTTTACTTACATAACTATAAATTGTAAATGTGGAGAAACTAAGATTTGTCAAGTGGTCTGTAAATAGTATCTGGTGCTTTATACTGTATATGAATTTATTGACATTGTCATTAAACCTTATTTTTTCATTAAGTATATACTGTAGAATGTCTAATAAATATATAGACCCTTACAAAGAAAATAAAATGCATCATGTCACTCAACCCTGACACACTTACTGAGAATGAGAATATGGAGGTTTTAAAAGAATACAATATGAAACATACAAAATACAGAAAGCCATCAAAAGAATACTGAATAAAAGTAGCAAGATGCCTTGTTCTCATGGGACTGTGCTGTCCTCAGTGCTGTTTGAGCTTCAGCGTCACGCATGTCTCAGGCTGTGAGGGCACACATCTCTCCCATTCCCAGGGTTTATTATTACAAATAACCACTTCCATCTGCACGCTGACACTCAATGGGGCACGGAGCCAGAGCAGATGCAAACCAGTCTGTCCCGCTCCCAGTGAGAGAGGTTCTGTCAGCAAACCCTCACCCCAGATCCTCCATTTAAAAGCACCGCAGATACGCCGATGAAAAAGAAGAAACAGACTTGAGAAATCTGGAGGAATTTTGTTTTTTGCTAGTCTTGCTTCTTACTGCTGTCTCTGTTTTTCTGTCACTCTGTTAGTAGCCTGACCCTCACCTTCCACCCGGTGCCTCTTATCTGTCAGTGATCCCTCATTCTGCTGACTGTGATTGGCAGGCTTTAAAAGAAGCTCTCCAACCAGAGTGAAGGAGGTCCTGCCACAAAAGAAAGTCAACACAAAACAAACAATCTGATGAGAATGTGGCATTTTGTGAACTCACTAATGAGTCCAACAAAGACATGAGAACAGCACATAGGAGTTTTTTTTTTCTTAAAGGTGATGTAACATCAAAACAGTTTATCTAATGCTAGTTAAATATGCATAACTTACAGATATGTGTTTGTCACTTTATGCGACAATGTAAAATATTAAATTGACACATCTTTTCAGTTTTAGGCGTCTTCTCAATTTTGTGTGGTGGGGCAATATTTGGTCGACTCTGATTTGTGTTTCTTTCTGGTCTTTCCCGCTGTTAACACAGCAGTTCAGGGGATTGACAAATAAAGCAGACCCTGATTGGTCCTCGTGTGTGTATTTGAAATGTTGATTGGCTCACAGAAAGAACCTTACAGAGCCAAGCTAGAGTTCAGCTTTGTAGATAAATAAAAAGTCTTGAAATGTAAACAACTATTTGAACTATGTAAACTATGCTATTTAAACAGCAAACGTCAAAACGACTCTTACCATGCGTCGCATTGTGACAGGTGTATGATAGGGCCCTTTATCTTGGAGGTCTTTTGAGTGGTCTTTACCAATTGTGTGAATACAATTCAATAACTGCATGAGATCAGCAATTGCTTGTAAGCCATGTGATTTGCCCAGGTTTTACAGTAGTGTCTGTATGCATATACAATAGCACTGATTTTTTTTTTTTTTTTTACAATTCAAGAAAAAAATTTTACATACATAATTATGTTTATTAGATTTTCAGAATAATACAGACATAACATTACATCTTCAAGAGACACACAAAGAAACATTAACACAAAACAATGGAAAGAAAAAAGGAAAATGAAAAGAAAAAAGGAAAAAAAGAGTGACAGCAGATCAGCAAACTCACTACAGTATGACAAATATTTCTGCAGTTGGACAACTTCATGTACTTCTGAGGCGTTTTAGTTGAGAATGTACTTATTTAGATTGCAACTATGCAGTTCATTTATAAGGACATTGCCCCCCCCCCCCCCCCCCCCCCCCCCCGAATTATACGCCCCCTGTTAATTTTTTCCCTTAATTTCTGTTTAATGGAGAGAGAAAAAAATTCAACACATTCCTAAACATAATAGTTTTAATAACTAATTTCTAATAACTGATTTTTTTTTATCTTTTCCATTATGACAGTAAATCATATTTGACTAGATATTTTTCAAGACACTTCTATACAGCTTAAAGTGACATTTAAAGGCGTAACTAGGCTAACTAGGTTAACTAGGCAGGTTAGGGTAATTAGGCAAGTTGTTGTATAATGATGGTTTGTTCTGAAAAAATATAGCTTAAAGGGGCTAATAATTTTGTCCCTAGAATGGGTTTTTAAAAAATAAAAACTGCTTTTATTCTAGCCAAAATAAAACAAATAAGACTTTCTCAAGAAGAAAAAAATATTATCAGACATGTGAAAATTTCCTTGCTCTGTTAAACATCATTTGAAAAATATAAAAAAAATAAATAAAAATTAAAGGGGGGCTAATAATTTTGACTTCAACTGTATATACAACCGGACTACACCAAATAAAACAGATCAGACAGCCTGATCTCACAAGAAAGTAATACAAAGAAATATTTTATGTTTCGTCAGTTTAGTGGCTAATTCATACAAATTTGTACAAGTTCAGTCTTACAAAATTGTACGATTTTAAAAAGAAGGCATTGCACCCAACCCCACCCCTAAACATAACCGTCAATTGGGTAATGAGCAAATTGTACTAAATTGTCACTAAATCAAAAAGTTATGAACTGCCGTGTGATTGTGTTGCAGCCTACAAAGGGCTAAAAGCATTGCTTATTTTTTAGATTATACTACAGTTACAATATTCCTTTTAGCATGATAGGGCTAAGACTAGGTTCCAAATAATCTAATCTGGTCTAAACTTTGAAAACAATTTTTTGTGTGTGTGTGGGTATAAAACAGGTAAGATGTTCCAGTTTGGGGACCTAACTCAAAAATTATTTTGTGCCAATCTTTAAGTGATAGAGATTAATTAAAAATCTAGGTTCTGGCTGCAGCTGTATCCCTTCTAGCAACTAAGTTCTACAATCCTGGATCAGTCCGTATCCTGAGCAGCTGATGTGTTAGTCATGGAGGACTAAAGAGCATAAGACTGATTCCTGTGATGCTCCAGGGACAGACGAGTCTTCCTAGACTGCAGCTCTGAACAAGACATTGGGCCATAGGAGAAATCATTGAGCCCAACTAAGCCTGGTTTCTCTCAAAGTTTTTTAATTCTTCACTTTCATCAATTAGTGAAGTTTTTTCCTCGTTGCTGTCACCACTGACTTGCATGGTCCAGGACCTGTGGAGCTGCGCATCTATGTATTTGCTCTTCAGTGTTTGGACTCTCAGCACTGAATAATAAACCACACTGAACTGAACTAAACTGAACTTAAACTCTGAAAACTGGACTGACACTGTTTCAATTAAATATGATATTCTATGTGAAGCTGCTTTGACATAGTCTACATTGTAAAAGTGCTATAGAAATAAAGGTGAGTTGAATTTAATTAATCCAATTAGGTAAAATATTTTTTTTTTCTGCCAGCAAAGGATTATAAATTATACAATTTCTTATTAGCTCATAAAAAACACGTCCTTTAGGTAAACCCAAAATCAATGAAAAATCCAGCTGCATGTACAAAGATCTTTTCTATTTCAATTCAAGATACATTTAAGTAAATATATCTTGAATTAGCTTCATGACAAGTTTTCATCCATAACACGCAAAAATAGATGTCATCAAATTTTTTCTAGATTTTTGTATATAAAGTGTAAGTGAATGGAGAATAAGGGCAGTCAAAAGTTTAAAGATGACAAAATATATTATAAAACATTCTTGAAGTGGTCCAGATGACTTTTGTGATATATTTTAAGCCTGTTAAGAACATAGCAACTTGTTTTGCAGTACAATAAAACTAATGGATAAATGAGTCTGGCAGGTCATAATTGGTTAAGACTCAATACATACAAAGTACACCCTTCATAAATCTATATTTTAAATTCACATTTCTAATAAGAAGCTATGCAATATTATATTTGTGCAAACTGTATACATTAGTCAGTACTGAAGCCAAATCTGGAGCTTATCTAACAAAATGACTTACAATAACGGTCCAAAAACTAGTACAGAAAAATGTATGTGCTATAGAAAAATATTACATACAATATTTTGCTTGAATTTAAATGTATTGGCTTTCAATTTCTAAATATCTTTGGTTACTAAAATATTATTTTAATAAATATTTCTGCTTAATAAATTTGTTTTGTTTAAATGCACCAACATACATTGCCTATGTTCACTGAGAAATGGATTAAAATATTCATTTTCAAAATGGGGTGTACTTAGTTATGTAATACTGTAATAATACTCATGATGAATAGTTATGTAAGCACTGTAATAACAATTTCAAATCATGACACATTTCCTGGCATAAAACATAAATATTAGCATAAATTTCACAATTTTTTTTAAGTTATCAAAAATTTTCTTCATATTTTGAACTTGCCTGGTCACTACTCACTTTCATTGCATGCATCTACATTCTGCAAAACTTTGCCTTACATGTGGCCGTAAGGTTTAAAACAGCATGCAGGTCACTGCAACGATGTCATAATTATGATTTGTAAACACACTGTCTCTTTCAGTATGCCATATACACTGCAAAAAATGCTTTTCTAACTTAGGTTTTTTTGTCTTGTTTCTAGTCCAAATATCTAAAAACTCTTAAATCAAGAGGAAGTTTTTAGACATGCAAAACATACTGTCTTGTTTTAAGATATAATATGCCAAAATTAGGTGAGTTTTCCCTTAAAACAAGCTAAATAATCTGCCAATGGGGTAAGCAAAATAATCTTATGTCAAAAGGAAAAACAAGATTAATTTGCTTACCCCATTGGCAGATTATTTTGGTTGTTTAAAGGAAAAACTCCCTTAATATTGGGATATTATTTCTGAAAACAAGACAATATATTTTGCTTGCCTAGAAAATGTTTCTTGATATAAGAATTTTTAGATATTTGGACTAGAAACAAGACAAAAAATCTAAGTAAGAAAAGCATTTTTTGCAGTGTAGCATGTTGCTTTCACAAAACACCTTCACGGTCGCTGTTATTCCACATAATTCGCTCATCTCTTGAATGCTGCATGAGTTATTCTGCCATAGGCCGTGTATTCAATAACTCACTAGCATGGTGGAGTATTTTTCAAGTGGCCTGCCAGTGACCCTTTGCTCTTGAGGTGAGGTCAGGCTCTCCTGTAGGCCTCCCAGCTGTCTTTCTCTCTCTACACCCACACTTCCCTCTCCGCTTGCCCTCCGATTTCTCCCTCTCCCCCGCTTTTTCCTCTCCCTCTTCCAGAAGGCTTGACAGCTCCAAACAAAACATGGCCTGTGAGCTGACTGACACATTCTGCCTCTGAAAGGAGAGCATTTAACACGCCTCACACCCTGCACTGCCCACCACACACACACACACCCTCAAACAAAACGCCAGCATTGAGAGAGAGAAAAAAGTGCGGATCGGAGTTTGGGGGAAATCTGCACCTTGAAGAATAGAAAAGAGTTGAGAGAGGGAGGAAAAAGAGTTTTTTCAGGTTCAAAGGCAGTCTATTCTCCCGCCTGCACCCCTGTCAGTCATCCTGAGGCCGGAGGATAGCGCTCCATTTTCACTGGTGTCATTCATTCATTCGCAAGTCAGGGTGATGTGAACTCCAATGGGTTTGGTGGAGAGCTAAGGAAACTTCCTGTCAGGGCCTGCCGAGAGATCAACACCTGTTGGAGGGAGACGGAGGAGTCACTGAGGCCAGGCTGGAGGGATCCTTTTCAGCCCGCATTCAACAGGATTCACACATACATAAACATACAGACTTGACAAACACAAGCAGAGGATGCTATCTCCTTCCTGTGGCTGACAGTAACTTGATGCCACTATCATGTTGGTGTTTAAGTTATATCTAAGTTTCTCAATAGAAAATAACATTTATGTTAGGTTTTTTTATTTATGATGACATCACACAGCCTAAAACATGTTTATTGTTAGTAAAAGTGATTACTTTTAAATAGACTTTTACATGTAAAACCTCAAACGTCTCATTCATATAACAAAATAAAAGATAAAGAAATAAATAAATACAATATTTTAAAAAACAGAAAGTCATTCACACACCATTCTGCCAGGTGCCACTGGTCACAGCACACTTTTCATTTCTTTCCAGATTGTGCCTTTGTGGCCCATGTGATTCCAACAATTTTACTCATTTCATCAATTTTTCATCTTGGAGGTCTACTGAGTGGTCTTTTCTACTCATAATGCACAATATACAATTATAATGACCAGGGCTAGACATTTTGTTTTCAGTAAAATATATTTTATATGCATAAATTAGACTTTGGCATACTAAAATTCCTTGATTTAGATTTTGTGTCATGTTGCATGCCTCCTCGTTCATTTTACTTTTTGTGTGTGTTACGTTTGAGCTTGCTTAATGAGAAATAGCAAATGTGTCACATTGCAATTATTTTTCATTAATTATTTTTCATTAATTATTTCATATGACTTTTAAGGGCTCAAAAATACCACACCAAAAATAAATAATTATTTCTTAGCCACAAATTTTAAATGTGTCAAAACAAGCAAAATATAGCTGTAAACATGCTTTTTTATATAAAAAAAAAAAGATATTTAAAAAAAGAACTATTTTCAGGTGTCTAAAATATGCACAGTAATCTGTTCAGTAGGCTAAGGTCCCAGATTCCTGGATTACTACACATAAATGAAGAGATAACTTCATATCAAAGCAATGTTATTGTAAAAAAAAAAAAAAGATAATTAAACCATATTAACAAAAATAAAAATAACTGTAAGCAAAAGAAAGCAGGTGAAAAACATACTGTGTCATAATAAAAGGATGATCATGTACACCCAGTTAATGTTAGGCATGTAAATAATCTGTTCAAAGAATAATTAAAACAAAAGCAGTGACCGCTGCTGCTTACAAAAATTTATTTCTTTAAATCTTGAGCCAGTCTACTTTGTCCAGTCGTCTCGATTCTAAGATCACATTTGCATAAGTATTTTTCCATCTTTACTGTCAAACCCTGCTTTTAAGAAAACTAAAAGTTAACAATTATTTTCAACCAGCCAAAGTGGCTATAGTTAAAGAGGCTGTCTAATCCGCCACAGCTGAAATCTACCTGCATTTGGTGGGTTGGCGGGTGTTAATTTCAAGCCCTGATAATGACAATAAAATTCTGAATACATTTCAATAACTGATGAGGTCAGCAATTGCCAGTAAGCCACATGATTTGCCCCTGCCATCTGAACTTTGTTGATACTCAAGGCTGATTTATATTTCTGCATCAAGTGATTGGCGTGACCCACAGCGCCTGCATATATACTTCTGCATGCTGTTTGTGTTGCTCTGCAATAACAGTTCCGAAATGGTAGCTTGCAAGAGGTTTTTATGTTCCTCTGTGTTTAGTTTCTTTGTGGGTATTTTGTTTTTCTGAACATTACAAGTAGCTAAAACTCACTCATACAGAGGTCGGAACAGGCGAACATGCAACAACTTTAATCATAAAGTAAACACAAAATAAAAGTCCATTTGGGGCTACTTCACAGGACTCCACACTTAAAGTAAATACTCGCTCCATCGGGCTGGTTGCTCTCAGCACTGCTCACGCTTGTCACCGGAACCAAGCCAACCAATCACAGAGCTTGCGCTAGGCATCGTTGCAACATGTAGTTGCATTTTTTGAGAGCTGCACGTCTGTATCAACTACGGCGAGGGCTATGCAACCCCGCAAAGGCTGTGCCAATGCATGTGTTCTTGATGCAGGAGAATTAATTAGACTTCAGTGATGGCATCCCATATTGACAGATCACCTCACCGCATATGTTCTCTCAGTGATTCTCTTTACCTTAAGGTCTACTGCAGAGGTTCTAATGTCCAACTTTGTCAGTATTACTTGCAGCTGATCCTTGGTCTCAGTGATAAGCACGAGGTGACTCAATGATGGCAAAATGAGACAATACTTGATATTGATATTCCCACCACCTTAATAATCGATGTCTCTGATGATCTGTTCAAGATACTCCGTGAAGAGCTTCGTTGCGATACACATGCTTGACAGCTGGCACCCTTATAGGTGATGACAGCAGAGCGATGTCAGGGGTACATCTGGAATTCACCATTTAGATTAGTTGGTTATATTGTGGCTTCAATGCCTTTAGCACTGGATTGACCTCTACACTGTCAACGGCCTTCTCAAAGTCCACAAACAAAATGGAGAAAGGTAGCTTGTTCTCTTGCTTACTACAGTAAAGATAATGCTGCCCTTTTCAGATCTGTTCATTGATGTGCCCCATTGGGTGTAGGTTAATTTCACAGCTATCACTTTATCTAGCACTCAGAGCATAGGTCTGACCTTCCCAGAGAGGTTGATGCACCCCGAGTCTTCGAAGCCTGTTCCTTGCTCATGATGAACCAGATGCCCCCAAATGATCTGGCACTATCTGCATTTTCCTTCCATCTTAAAATCGCTTTCTTATTCTGTCAAGCCTTACACAGTCCTAGCATGTAATACCTCATCTTATTCTTCTCCTTGATTAGTTGTTTCTGTCCATTCTTACCTGCCAGTTACCGACAGTTGTTGGTACAAATGGCAATGTTAGTCCTGTTTCTTGATGGTCTTTTGGAACCTGAGGTTCTCAGTTGCCTCTTATTACTTGGGTTGCACTTTGCCACCATCGAGTGGTGGAATTGATGTTCAGGGTACTGAGGCCATTAGCCATTATATGGCACCATCCCATTGGCTAGGTGGGCTTCATTATAACCTGTTCAGTTTAGTTAGCTTTGACTTCTGGAGGGTCAATAGTCTGATATATTTGTAGCATGCTTACACCTGCCGGGGTGCAGCCCCCACTACCATAGTTATGGCTGAAGTGGTACTGTAACATGCCAATTTTATAAAAAAGGCACAGAAAGTGTTCATAGTGACTCTGAATTTAAATATAATGACAGGGTTTACATTATCATGGAAAGACACATGCATTTTAACCAGTTCTCAGCTGAAAAGTGATAAATAACATGAGCCAATGTACAGGTATGCAATTGATGTAAATATATATATATTCAATATATGGAAGGAGCCTGGTATATATACATGGAATTACCAATCTAATGTTTGAATTTAATGTTGCTTTCCTGGGTAAATTACAGCACCAAACTGCAAAATTTCGTTATAGGTAAAGAGAGCACAGAGTAGAAGAACGTGTTCAGCGTGGTCATCTCAAAATTTTATTCACATCTGAAATGAAAATTTAACAATTAAAAATACTGAAAGATGCATTTAGTTTAGCCTTCAACAACTTAAGGACACCAGGGGAAAACTGAAAAAGCACGTTTGACTGCAGAGTCTGACAGGGAACAAAAACCCTCTTGCAGCAAATCAACAGTGTTCGGGAGGTTTGATTCTTTCAGACAAAATTCACTGAGTGCATCAGTCTACCAGACACAGTATCAAGCTCATAGCCAGCCTGCAGAAAGATGTAGTGCTTTTTTTTTTCTCAAAAAGTGGAGCTTTTTGCAGTTATTCGCCTCATTATCCATTTAACTATGAGGTTTAAATATTGCATTTTTGGAACATTTAGTAACAAGATGTTTTTTTTTTTTTTTTTTTGCTGATTAGCTTGTTGGATGGTTGTCATAACCACACCTTTTGATGTATTAAAAACATTTCATACAAATTTAAAATAAATAAAAATGAAAACAATAGCCTACTTATTTTAAAATACAAATGTCAGATCATATATCATTAAAAAAGTTTTAAATTAAAAAAAAAATTTATTAGACAAATATCAAACTGGCCAGCACATTTAACTTTCCTCAGTCACATTTTGGATCGCTCAATTTGACAGAGTGACTTCAGAACAAGAACTTACGCCTTACCAAATTCCGTGTCCAATAGCCAACACAGGATTCAGCTTGGTCTTAAAGCCTTTTTCAGTAGGTTATTTTCACAATTTATCATGGCATAGTAGTCAAAATAGCACAAAGAGCTCATGTATGGGACAAATTCTCGACCTTTGTTTGTGAGGAGTGGGTCTTCCAACCCCCAATGGTTTCACGCCTAAGTATGTAACCCACTAGCTTGAGAAATTTTTGTATTTATTTTGTAGTTTGTGAATTGATAAAGCACAAAACAAATATGAATAAACCTCTGAATGTATGTTAAAATAAACAGCACAATGTAATAGGGAAATAAATCATCTTGAAAACATGGAGTTTTGATGTGTAGTTTTATAAATTGGTTTAATTGTTCTGTTTTTTATTATGAAAGTCTTGTTAACAATTGTTTTATATATATATATATAAACAATTATATACTAAAAATACATGAATAATATGTTAGATTTTATTAGACCTAAAATGACTACTCCATCATGACACAAAATACTGCACTGACCTCATGACATTGATTTCACAACAGTTCCTTGAACCCTTACTTAAACTCTCACGTCTCACGAGTTTTTCTAGTCTGTGTCCGCAGCTAGCAATCTGAGCCATGCATGTTGTCATTGCGCTGGACGCCAGAGGTGCCGTGATGCTAAATGAACTGACCACAGTCCTGCTATCAGGTAGATTCTCATGGAGAGCATTAGCACAGCTGTCCCTTGAGGCAGAGCTTTGAATAATGCATGCCAGAGTCAGGCTCTCAGTGGCCCGAGGCACATCTAGCGCTCTTGTTACCTCTCATGGCAGATCCTGTCAGAGTCACAGGTCAACATGTCGCCTGCTGGACTGTGTTACACACAGCTCAATCCACCACTGCCAGAGTCTGGTTTCAAAAGCAGAGCAGGGCTATAATCATGGCTTTTAAAAGAGCTATTGAACATAAATGATAGCTGATGGTGGACGATGGCTGTACTTTCTTTGCTTAGTATTTTTTATTTGGCATCTAGCATAAAAAGTGGTGACTGCACTATAAAGTTTATAAACTTATAAAATGTTTTGAGTAAAAATACATTTCAAGAAGAATTTTGCATGAATGTCTCAGTAAAAACAGTCATGTTGCTATTATTACTGTCCTCTATTTTATACTCCTAAAATTAAAGGTGCCAGGATGAAATAAAAAGGTGTTTTCAAAAGGAGGTTACGGCTCATCCTCTTTTAGTTCCTCAAAGATATTTTTAGTGAACAGTTCTTATTATATTTCATATTGTGTGAACAACTTAATATTCTCATGAACATTATTTTCACTTTAATGAATTGTTGATGTTCATTGGACATATGAACTCAAATGCGGACAACATTATAGTTTTTTTTAAAGTTGGAGTCAAGTTTAGGTCAGCTAAAAAAGTAATTAAATTGTTAAAGCTGCAAGCAGTGAGGAAAGGGACCTCGCACCCGGGCTCACCACTGCTCGATGGCTTTAGGATGTCAGAGAACAGTGAAGAAGAATAAATTAAGCTGATGAATAAATATATTTGATAAAAACTAAGAAAATCACAAATTTATGCCAAGCTGCCTCCTGTCAGCAAGTGGCGCTATGACTGTCAATGTTGACATGTAGATGTCTTCAGGGAAGTAATCTCATCGAAGTTGTAAATTTTCAGGCTGATCAGACATTGTGTGGCTGAGGTATAAGTACTTCCAAGTCCATGGCGATACACTGAATTTGCCAGTCTGCCACGGACATAGCCTTCGACGAAAACTAACAGTCTTTACAATTTCACATAACAAAGACTTTTGGATTATACTGACAAAACTTGGATTCAATCTGGTACAATTTCTAGGAGGAGTTTGTTACAGTGCAAAACATGCCATTCCTGTTGCCTGCAAGTGGCAAGTTTTCAGGTCAAGACTGTTGTCAAACATGTGGATTTTGAGGCAGATCAGATGTTTGTGACGAAACGTCAAAGTTTGTAAGGCCCCCACGGATACGCCCTTCCACAAAAACTCTAGATCCTCGCAATTTAACATTGCCAGGGCCTTTAGATGACAAAACCCAATTTTGGTGTCGATCTAATAAAATCCCTTTAATTCGTGAAAGTACAACACCTGGAAATGGCAAAAACTGCAAGTATTGACATGTTTGATGTGTGTTGACGTAGTACAGGACTACTTCGTCAAAAGTGGATAGGTGATGCTGTTGAGTCGCTTTGCCACACCCACTTTTAAAACTTATAACAAACATAAACGTTTGCCATATCTGGTGTGCCAGTAAAGTTTCAAGAGTTTTCAAGCAGGTTTAGACCATCAAAAATGTTAAGAAGAAAAAGAAGAAGCAAAGCACTACCGGTGCAGTGCTCAGTCCTTAAAATATTTCAGAGAGAAATTGAGTGAACAAATGTGCAACTAGTTACTAAATTATGCATTTTTTTATTATGTGAGTCACCATAAAGTTTTTATTTGAATCAATTAGATTTTTCTAAGGTTCACTAGGGCTGAATTAATTTAATTAAATTTACAGTAAAACTGTCAAATTGTGTAAAACTACTGTAATTGAAAAATATTTGTTTTCTTTTTAATACTCTTAAAAATAAAGGGGACTGAAAGAAACAAAAACATGTTTTCACAGTAAAGTAACAAATAACCAATAAACCAGTAACCCAATGATCTTTTTAGTTCTTCAAAGCTCTTCAGAGAAACATTCTCACAAACTGTGAAGAATATTTTAATAATCTAGAGAACCTTTTCATCCCCTTTTCAGATTTATTTACTTATTAATTTATTTATTTATTAATTTATTTATTTATTTATTTGTGTGTGTGTGTGTGTGTATATATATATATACATAAATAAATAAATAAATAATATTTATTTAATATAAATTTATAAATCTTTTTTCTTTTTTTTTTTCTTTTGTATTGAGGAACTTGTTCCATTGATATGAAATTGATATTGCATGGTAACTGAGCAAGAACTGAAATTTTGAAATGGAAGCCCTGCGATTATATTTTTGCTTGTAGAATCAAAAGGTGCAATTGACATTAAAAATTCTTCATGAAAACATTGGCACCTTTAAAGGACTTAATTTTTAAGAATTTCACTTTAAAATATCAAAAAATGAAGACAATGTTATGTATTTAATTTACCCATAAATGAGCCCAACAATGATTAAATCTAAAGAAATTTACAATTTTACCCAGACACAATTTTTGTCTTGTGCCACCTGTCAGTGCTGTCATATCCAGTTACCCACATATGTCGGTTTTATTTTTGAAGAGCATAGAACCACAACTGCAGATCCTGAAAAAAATGCAGAAGTAGAATCTGTAGCATTGAGAAAAACTATCATTTATTATCACCAAAAATAGCTCAATTATGGAAAAATTGCAAGGTTCCACACAATTCATTAATGTTGTCCCAACACAAAAAAATAACAAAAAGTTAATTTAAACAATTTAAATGGATTGAAGACAAAAACAATGGTCACACTTTACAATAAGGTTCATTAGTTAATGTTAATTAATGCATTTACTAACTTGAACAAACAATGAGCAATACATCTACTGTATACTATACTGCACTGTACTGTACTGCATGGACTTGGATGTTAATAATGCATTAGTTAATGTTCAATTATGATTAACAAATGCTGTACACGTGTTGTTCATGATTAGTTCATGTTAGTGAATGCACTAACTAATGAACCTTATTGTAAAGTGTTAACAAATCAATTAAGTCGTCCCAAGAAAATCTCAAGAACTGTGTTGTTTTAGCTCATTTTAAACAAGTAGTTTGAACAAGCAGTAAAAAATATTTTTTTTAAGTGCAGGGGATAAGCCAATGACTTTTAGCATAATGAGATTTAAGCACAAGAGTGGTAAAACAAGAACCTTTATTGGTTTTTCAAAAACAAAGAGAAGCTGTGTGTAAAAATTACAGCATATGCCTGTTGGAAATGCAGAACATGAAAAACATAAAACATGCACATTTGATATGGCAAAACCACTATAGAAGGTGCTGTCTACATTTTTGCAACATCTGCTAATAGACCCTTTTCATATTTCTGGTTTTCTCAGTAGCGGAAGACATCATAGCTGGGTAAACTTAGAGCGCAGTGAATGAGAGAGTACTACAAATATTTTTTTATCATATTTTTTATCAGATTTGCTGAAATAATAAAAGAAAAACTCCATGATGGTGTTATCAAGACATTAAGAAAAAGGGAAAAAATTGTGTAAGACTGATACCTTCAGCCAGTGGAGAGAATAACGTCAAATTTACTCTCAGCCTCATAGATGATGCATTAGAAACACCTCGCATAAGCTGTAATTCTTTTTTTGTAATTCGAGGCAAAGATGTTATAATTCATTCATAAATAAACATAAATGTTCATGTTTTGGTTTTTTTATCTGAATATTAAAAACTGTCAAGGATTTAAGATTATGATGACCTTTAAACGTGTCATAGCAGGCTTGTGAAAAGGGTCTAAAATTTCAGATTCACGTCCTTTATGTAGTTTCATGTCCTCATGGGTGGGGCTTCATACAGATCACCTAGACTAGCAAACCACTTGCCTAATCAGTTATTTAAAGTGAAAAAACACTGGGACCATATAGTTTTTACTTCAATTTTGCATTGCTTTTATGTCTTATGAGCTTCACCTGACTCAATCCTGAATTCTCTGCATCTCAAATACAACACAATACAAAGTGAACTACTGAGCAAACTGAGAACTCTAGAAAAGTTGTCTATAAAGGTAAGGCAAATGCATTCAATTACAAACCATAGATACACATAAGTTATTTTGTGGTATTTATTTGGTGCAAAGAACTGCAAGAAAATAACCTTGTATTCACAGACATTATGTCCCTGCAACTCTCATTAGTGTGAAAAGAAACAAAAGTTCACTGTAAAAAAAATATGTTAATCAACAGTTTCATATTTTGTGATTCACAAGTGTTTTCCATTAATTTACAGTTGGGAATTGCATTATGGCACCTTGATTTCTGCTCAGTCAACTTATAAATAACTCTACAGTTTAACAAAGTGACTTTTATTGACATTTTAGTAGTATGAATGTAATGATATAATGTATAAAAAATAATGGTAACACTTTACAGTATCAGTACATGAATAATGATTTTTTTTTTTTTTTTAAATGTTTCACCATTATTGGACAGGACAGTGGAGATTGACAGGCAGGAAAGTGTGTGAAGCAGAGACAGGGAAAGTATCGGCCTCGAGATGGGAATCATACTTGTCAACAGTAATGATGTTTTAACATGTGAACTTAACATTACATTATAATGAACTAATGATGAGTAAATGCATGCACTAATCATTAACTAAATTTAGACTTTTAGAACATGAGTCGCATGTGTTCATGAGTATATTATATCTTAATTACATGCTGTTAATTAATGTATTAATTAACATTTAAGTTAGAGCTGAATGTAAGCATCATGAACTCATGAGCAATTAATGTATAATTATGTCATGACTTTACTTGGAGGGGTACATCACCATTCACTCATCCTTAACTACTCATGAACTGCTCTGTTTAAAGTGTTCATGTTGATGTTGATGTTGACTGAACACTTACTTGAGTTTATGAGTAGTTAAGAATGTGTTAATGATGATGTGCCCCTCCAAGTAAAGTCACAATATAATTATACATTAACATATCATGAGTTCATGATGGTTAAATTAAGCATAAACTAATGTGCTGATTAATATATTAATTAAAAACCAAGCATGCACTAACAAGTAATTAAGGTAGCCGTTATTCCCACATGAACTCATGTGACTCATGTTGTAGTTAGTTAGTTGATGATTAGCACCTGCATTAACTCATCATTAGTTTATAATAAAGTAATGTTTAGTTTACATAATTAATACATGATTATTTTTGTATTGTTATTGTAAAGTGTAAGCAAAGTAATAAATAACAACAGAAAATTTACTGTCAGTTTATTACAAGGTTTTTTACTATACAACACCAACTGAGACAATATACTTTCAAACTATTAAAAATGGTTATAAATGTAAGGTTTTCAACTATTTTCAGCTATTTTACTGATATTTTTCACAGTGTTGTTGGTGTCATACAGTCCCTTAGTATCCATTTTACCAACTGCAGTAAAACATACTTTATGTTGAAGTACATTTGTGCAGTTTTACATAGAAAGGTTGTCTGAAGAATGTATTTCAATGAAACTGTATTGCAAAAATATCCATATTTAAACATTTTAAGTGTTTTAAGCATGTCTTAAGCACATTGGCTGAGCTCTAAGCAAACATATTATTCTGCATATGCTAAACAAAGCATTGGTCTCTTGTGTGAGCATGAAAATGTCAGCTTTTCTCTTTTTTACTTTTAGTGTAAAAGAGCATTGCTTTTTATTCGTTTGTTTTTTTTCGTAACAAGTTTCGTAACAAGCTGCCCTCACGAACTAACAGCAAAATGCTAATAATTCACCCAAAAAAGAAAAAAGTACTCACTATTTAGTATTTATAAACCTCAGTTGGTTCCAAAACTTTGTGAGTTTCCTTTTTCTGTTAAACACACACACACACACACACACACACACACACACACACACACACACACACACACACACACACACACACACACACGCACACACACACACACACACACAAAAGAAAACATATTTAAAAAAATGTAAGAAACATGTAACCATTGACTTCCATAGTAGGAAACAAATAGGGTGTCAATGTGTACAGATTTCTGACATTTCTTTTAGAATAAATAATATTTTTATCTAGAGTAAAATAGAAATTCAAATAGGTTAGTGGCATGTAAAGGATGAGTAAATGATGATGAGTGTGATCTATCCCTTTAATATGAAAAGTCTATTTCCCTCTAAATAATCATATAGGAAAACTACATATGTTTTATTATTTCAGTATTTGGTTGAATTATAATAGTTTCATGTTGTTGGAAAAGATTTTGCTTCATGGAAAATTTTGGAGTGCTTGTGAACCCATATTTTCTGTAGACCCTTATTTTCTTTTACCTTGTATAGTTTTGTTTATGGTTTTCAAGAAGAAAGTCATGCAAACTGTCAGTGTTAACATCTGTTTGACTTGGCGAGCTTCTACCATGTGACAGATAAATCTGAGCAAAAAGAGGTTGACATACACATACTATTTTTTATTCTACTATAATTCTATAGTTTCAAGTATTGAAAAAAAAAAAAAAAAAAAAAAATATATATATATATATATATATATATATATATATATATATATATATATATATATATATATATATATATACACTCTCAGAAAAAAAGGTACAAAATTGTACCTTTTAGGGTACAAATGGCCCGTCACTGGGGTGGTACCCTTAAGGGTACAAATTTGTACCTCTATTTAAAGGTACAAAATTGTACCTTCTACATTTGTACCCTTTAAGGGACAATTTTGTACCACCACCGAAGGTACAAAAATGTACCTTTTTATATTATATAGCATTTTCAGGGTACTGACCCAGGCATTTTGATCCTTTGGTGACTGCATGCATAAATAAAATATTTTGGTTCGCAGATGTCCATTTTTATTTATTAATGTAGAAATATTTCATTACAACTCACAACTGAATGTGTTAAGAAATAAAATTACACAGTAAATATAAAGCAGACATGTAAAACAGTAAAAAGAACAATTTAGAAAACAAATAAAAATTGTTCACTCACTGTACAGTATATAATCTACCCTTAATACAAAGACCACAAGAATACTGTTTAAGATTTATAAACACATTACACAGGCTACATCAAGTACTTCACTTTATAAAGTCCAAAGTATTCGTCTTTAGTCAGAATACTCAGTCATAATAAATAATTTGTCATCAACATTTTCTCTGTATTTCAGAATGAAGGCAATGTTTCTCTATAAATTGCTTCAACAGTGCAGAAAACCAAATACATCAGTAGCCTCTTCCTCAACACCAGTAGATTACTCCTCATCATCCTCAAGTGGAGTTGTAATTTGTTGTAACACAATATGTGTTTATGCTTTTGATAAACATGACATGTAAAGCATTCATATCTGGAAAATGTTCTTTGATAGTCATTAGGACCACAAGTTATTTAAAAATGTGCTTTATGCATGAATGAGAGCAGTGTGCTGGATTAACTTGATTGTGATTATCCCAAGAGCATGTAGAGAAACAAAAAACAAGGTTGATCACTCTGGAAACTGGAGTAGATCGAGGCTTGTCACCGTCCACCGTTCATTCAAAACATTCCACTGCAGAAACATCAAGGTGTTCTTCTAGTAAGATGGATATGTCAAAAATTTATATTCATCCACATCATTAGCCCGGCCAATCGCAATCCCATCAACTCTGAAGACTGCCGTGACTCGTCTTGTTAACACAGTTGTCCAGTCGGTGGCCTCCTCCTGTACTTGAACTGTTGGATGTGGTAAAGATGGTTCACTGTAAATGACAAAGCAATAATTACATTAATATCAGTCACTCTATCACTGATGAAGAGAAAATCAACATGCATAGAAAGTAAAATAATTAATATTCACCGATTTTAAAAAAAAAAGTATCACAGATTAAAAGACTAATATAAATTTCATTCATTCATTCAATTTCTTTTTGGCTTAGTCCCTTTATTAATCTGGGGTCGCCACAGTGGAATGAACCACCAACTTATCCAGCATATGTTTTATGCAGCAGATACCCTTCTAGCTGCAACCCAGTATTACGAAACATCCAGACACACTTATTCACACACACAATTATACACTACAGACAAATAAGCTTACCAAATTCAGCTATAGCGCATGTCTTTGGACTTGTGGGGAAACCGGAGCACTTGGAGGAAACCCTCACGAACACTGGAAGAATATGCAAACTCCTCACACAAATGCCAACTGACCCAGCCGAGGCTCGAACCAGCGACCTTCTTGCTGTAAGGTGACAGCACTACCCACTGCATCATCCTAATATAAAGAATATCAAGCATTATAAAATGCATTTATCACAGCATATACTAAACAGAAAACAACATACGCACCGGAGCACAACGAAATGTTGAAGTGTCTCGCTTAACAAGGCTGGCAACATGAGAAGTGCTGCTGTAAAATCAATTCCTGGAACATAAAATGTGGCATACAAACAAATATGAAGGAATCCATACAAAGCTAGAATTTAATAATATTAAATCAAATGGAGAAAGTTTAGAAAGAGTACCTTAGAGTCAGGTCCATAGCATTCTTCAGTTGATCTCTCGTCTTTCGATGAAAACCTAGAAAATAATTTTAAACACGTGGGTGTACATTTATTGTTGTTTCTAAGTAAAAACCTACAAATTTAAAACAGTATGTAAGCCATTAAAACCATGGTATAGATAATGAGACATACTTACATCTTGTAACTGAGCCATGCTTTCATATGACATGCCTTCATTGGTCTGATGCTGTTAGCCTGCATTATGTTGTTCAATCTTGTCCTGAAATACAATTGGAAACTTCATAAACTTCAGGAAAGCAATAAGATAAAGCAATAACTATTTATTTATAGTATTTTATTTATATATATAAGTATAACGTTAAACGATAGTAAAGCACCAACAATTCTGGACATGAGAGTTTGTGGACACTCCTCAACATTAATGTAACTTAGACACTGAAACGAAGATATGTTCAAGCATACACACGCCACGTTTGTAACTAGCCACGTTTACATAATCAGTCGCTTTGCCGGTGACAAAATTGTGATTTTTCTTCACAAAATGGCGGTGTATATAACCGTCTAAAATTACATTTCCGCGGTCAACCGTGGCTAGAAAATGGCCTCAAAATATAAAACATTATCGATAATTACAAATTCCAGTATTAATAACAAAAGGTTTTATATCAAGGTATATGAAGACTTTAGTCGCGCCAGCTCCGGGCCACACCGCACATTACTCACGGCCCGATTCCGGTGCACGGTTACGGCAGCGTCGGCTCGCTTCTGCCGCCGCATATGGCCCGAGTAACGATACAGCAGACGGACTCGGGCAGGCGAGAATCTAGCCGCAACTGGCCCAAGTGTATTTTGCTATCTGGGTTGCGATTATATTCCGCCGTGGCAACACTTATAAGGCGCGAATACGTAACGTAGGCGATAAAGGGAACTTTTACACCGAGAAAACTAACAGCATATAGTACTTACCTTCTATAACGTTATGTCCCTCGGTGACTTCGATATCACGTTGTATTAATTTCTTTAATAAGCTGCAGACATCTTAGCAAACTCCATCCTGCAGGCCAACGTAACGTTACGTTACACCAGCCAGCCCGGAGCACAAAGCGGGGGAAAGCCGAGACCGGAGAGTCAGACAAAATCAACAGAACACGGCTTCACATGTAAAAATGAGACTGAAAATATATCTTTAATACATTCTTACCTGAAAAGTGTGGACTCCAAAATAGACTTTTCTTTGAAAAGCGTGCGAAGTTCTGTGTAAACAGCCAGCATACTCGACCGACCGCCTCAGTAACAAACACTACTATAACGTCTCAACAAGCCAAATTCTTAAAGAGACAGCAACATCACCACCTGTATGAAGATGCTGTCCCTCTGCATGGTTCTTATTCTTCATCTCATATATACTATAGGGACTTAAACAGTAAGCAAAGACCAGTATTTACGTTTTTAATGATTAAAATTACATTTAATTATAAATTAAATTATTAACATTTTTGAGAAAAAATGTAATTTAAATACATGAAAAAAAATTAATTATTAAAATATTTAATTCAATCAATTTATTTATTTATTATATTTTTAAATTATGTATTTTAGTATTAATGTTTAGTATTAATACATTTAAATTAGTGTTATATAGTGTCTTGATCTTATCAAGAGCTGAGGGTACAATTTTGTTCCTATAGGGAAACAAAATATATAATTGTACCTTTAAAGGTGAATAATGAAATGGTTTAAATGCCATGTTTAGAGTAAAGCAAACAGGGAAATGCAAGACCATTTACTGCTTTACATATAAGAAGTAATGTTTTAATCTGGATATGAGATGCTACAGATGAACAGTGCACTCTCAGAAAAAAAGGTACAATGAGGGTACAATTTTGTTCCCAGAGGGAACAAAATATAAAATTGTACCTTTAAAGGTCCCATATTGGTCCTTTATGGTACAATTTTGTATCCAAATGTGCTATAAAAGGTACAAAAATGTACCTTTCAAACCTAAATCTGGACATTTGTACCTTTATAGCTCATTTGGGTACAAAATTGTACCCTAAGGACCAATATGGGACCTTTAAAGGTACAATTTTATATTTTGTTCCCTCTAGGAACAAAATTGTACCCTCATTGTACCTTTTTTTCTGAGAGTGTATATATATATATATATATATATATATATATTTTAATGTGTTAGCTTTCCTATTATTTCTGGCAAAAAAACATCATCTAAATTGGAGCTAACACACCTGAATCTTATTCTTTTTAGACAGAGAAACACAGACAGACGCAGTTTTCAGTCTTAATTAGAGAGAATGAAAGGATTGTGTGTGGGCTTGAGGAGGGAAATGAGTGTAATGCTCTGCTGAAAGTGATCCCTGTCACACACAGGATGTCTGTTCGCTTTCTCCACAGCCCCTGTCACACACACACACGCACACACATACATACATATTAAGAAACGAATGACCAAGAGAGAGGCGTCAAAACAGAGAGAGTGAGACAACTGCCGATTCCCAAGTCTGTTGTTGCAGGGCCGAGCAAACTGGAATTCCCCATTCATTTATGTAAAGCCACCCGTAGTCCCTGCCATGACTTACAATGACTATAATGCCTTTATATTTATAATCTCTTACACATTCACACAAGCAAAGGAGGGATTTTTTTCTCCAAACAAATCTTCGTGCTCAAAATATACATAGTAACATAAAAATACATGATTCAAAAATGAGTCGCATTTTGCTGTCTGACTGCGCCAAATCAAACTGACAAAATTGATCATCGTTTTGATTATTTTATTTTGGGTCATGAGTTCAGTTCACTCTCATGCACAGGCACTTCACCATTGACTTCCATTTTTACTGTCTTTGGTTGCTTTGAGTATCCTCTGTTAGTTATGTCTTTTGTTAATAAATTATTTTTCTTTATGATTTACCTGGTCCGCATTGTCTCTTTTGTTACAATTTTGAGCCGGTTGTAACATATGTCAGGGACATTTGTAACAATATCTACATAGAATATTAAGTCTGACTAAAGTGTCTACTTGTCTCGAACTACTTTTATTAAAATCAATTATTTTATCTACTGGTGAAATAATGCTATCATTACTCAGATTAACAACAAACATGTACATGTAAATTTACATAACTTATTCTGAATTGTATTTATTAAGAGAATAAGTGATACTGAGAAATTGTTTTATTTGAAATTATTGAAAAGATCTTGTTGACAACCAGATAAAAATTTAGGATAGCAAGTATAAATATTTAAGATTAATATTGGAGGGCTGCACTGTGATAATAAACAAAATAGTCTTGTTTACAATATGCCTGACACTATTTATTTAAATACAAACTAGCAGATTTAACACTGAACAAGGGTCTTTCTTTAAATCATGTCAAAAAATTTACGACAAGAGTCATCAGATGCACAGAAAAACAAAAGAAAACTGTATAATGCACATAAAAAAGCTGTTCAAAAAGCTACATTACACACCATATATATATATATATATATATATATATATATATATATATATATATATATATATATATATATATATATATATATATATATATATATATATCTTTTAATCATCCGTAGTGATTGCAAACTCAATTATTTTGGAACAATTAGATTTCTTTTTGTGTCAATAATGAAAGCCATATAAGTATAATTTAGTTAAACCATCGTTTGTAACACATTTCATATAATGCAACACCTCAGCTAAGACAACATATCTCAGGAATGTAAATTCCAAGTATTGGAAATGTTATTCCTAAATGTTCTCAAAACATTCAAAGTGTCAAGACACGATTTAAAAGTTTGTTTGTTTTTTGGTTATGCAAACTTTAGAGGGAACAAAGTAGCAAAAGTACAAGTAGTATAACAAGTAGTAAAACACAGCAATGCCATGAGTGTAAGAGGCATTTTTTTCATTGCAAGATGATATATCAATACAATTTTTTTATTTATAAATAAGTTTTTATGAGTGTAATGTTTAAAAGGGCTAGACAGTTCATCTCCTTACAATTATATGGTTCTTTCATTTTTCAAAATTGAATTATTTACATATTATTTTATTACAGCTTGTTAATATTGTGTACTTTTTAAGTTGTGCATATATGTACAGTTGAAGTTAGAATTATTAGCCCCCCTGAATTATTAGACTGCTTGTTTATTTTTCCCCAATTTCTGTTTTACAGAGAGCAGATTTTTTCAACACATTTCTAAACATAATAGTTTTTAATAACTCATTTCTAATAATGAACTATTTTGTCTTCACCATGATGACAGTACATAATATTTGACTAGATATTTTTCAAGAGACTTCTGTACAGCTTAAAGTAACATTTAAAGGTTTAACTAGATTAATTAGGTTAACTAGGCAGGTTAGGGTAATTAGGCAAGTTATAGTATAATAATGATTTCTTCTGTAGATTATAGAGATGAGATATAGCTTAAAGGGGCTAATAATTTTGTCCGTGAAATGGTTTAAAAAATTAAAAACTGCTTTTATTCTAGCCAAAACTACGAAAAAAAAAGAATTTCCCCTGAAGAAAAAATGTTAATAGACATACTGTGAAAATTTCCTTGCTCTGTTAAACATCATTTGGAAAATTGTTAAAGAAAAAGAAAGAAAAAAATTATATATATATATATATATATATATATATATATATATATATATATATATATATATATATATATATATATATATACATATACATATACATAAAGACAAGGCAACATTAAACTAATGTTTGTTTAATGTTACAGGACAAAAATTATTACTTAATTAGAAAACTTTTTCTTTTAGCTCTTATAATAATTGTCAATGTTTTTGCATTCTCATAAAAATTTAATTTTTGGGGAATTTGTTAACTGCAAAAAGTTAAAAGCAAATGGATATTAAACTAATGTTACAGAAACATTATGATTATGGTGAATCAGCCCATTGCAACTACTAAAACTCAAAAGTTTTGGCACTGTTTTAACATTCAGCACAAGCCTGTGAAACAGAGCGCAAGGGAGAATATTATTCCAGGGTGTTTTGGCACCAGAGGACAGCGCTATGAAAGGTTACCCAGGTGGTCTTTCCTCAACTCCTTCGTTTCTCCCCCAGCAGAACGTCAGTTTCAATTCCCAGCCTCAATTCCCCAGTCCCTCACCCAAATCATCATGTGAACCTCAGATTGCTTAAATATGGGGCCGTGAATCTGATACTCTGTTGGGCTTTGAGACTTGATGGAGGTGCTGAGAGCCGGCTGATGAGGGGGCCCAGCCGTCCGCCATATTGCCGCCCAGTATGCCGTGTCATGTTCTCTGAACAATCGCCCGTGTCCCTCTAGTTGGGTAAACAACAGAGGCTGTCAGCCGGTGTCAGGTTTGGGCTTTTCAAAGCAAAAGACAGAGAATGACAGATGACTGCTCTGAGTTTGGCCGACACTTTGCTGATAATAGTGATCTGAGCACTGATATGGAGAGGCAGAGTGCGATGGGTGAGCGTGATATAACAGGTAAAACATACAAAACCCACAGTTTTGACAAACACACTGCTGGGAAAGACTGCGAGGAGCTTTCACTGAGATCCCCTGACTCAATCCACTCTTCGATTCATCTGTGGCGAAATTTGATGTGTGTTGAGATTGAATCACATCCACAATGAAGTAGATTGAAATCAAAAAGCTGAATTTAAGACTCGTTCAAACGCATGAAAAAGAGATTAAGTAAATGAAAGGAGTAAACTAACAGAGGGAATGTAAGAAAAAGTGTGAGTCAGTAAAGTACAAATAATTGTTATTTTAAATATTAAAGATTTTTTACTGTAATAAATTGTCGTTAAATTGGATGCAGGTGGTCAGCAAAACTTGTTGACCAACTTAAAATAATAATAAATGTCAAATAAACTTTGAAAAAGGAAAATTTAGTTAAAATTATTGACAAAAACAATTAGAGAGAATCCTCTGGTGAAGAAAAATGTCTGGTTTTGTTTGTGCCAATATTAGAGTGAGTCAAAATTAACAGGTTATTATTTGTTCAATAAATGTGGTGAAAATTACTTTATTCCTGTGTTAAGGAATTTTATGTAAATTAAAATGTTGGTTTACAAAATGTGAATAAAAATAAGTGCAAATTAAGCTTTCTTTGCAAATATTCGCTATTCTTTAGTACGTTGGATTAAAATCTGAAATAATAATAATATATATATATATATATATTACTTGAATCGAGCGTTCATTTTATTTGTAAATTTGAATGGTGGGAATGATGTTAAATCTATGATTTATTTAGTGCAATAAATTGAGTGAGCCTGTAACTAATAATATAATTTTAAAAATATAATTTTTCTCCTCTGTCCAACAGGTTAAAATCTCAGGACTATAATTATAAAAAAAACTAAGAGAAAGTAAAATCTGCTTATTGTCAGCCACAAAATGCACAGACGAAAAGGATCATATTTACTGTCAGCCGTTCGGATTCCTTTCTGACCTTTTCAAAAACTGCTTGATGAATTAAAGCGCTACAGAACACTTTGATTAAATTGAACTCAAACTAATCTGTTCGGGGTTCAGGGGGTTGACAAGCCACAAAAAAACAACATGTCTGACACGGCCGGCACGAGCGTACCTGTAACCTGAGCTGAGGGATGGTGGCGTGCCAAAACTCGGCAAAACTCACGCTGAGATAGAGTCCAGTTAGACCGGATCTCCACCCCACACATCAGCTCTCCTCACCCCTCAAGCGCTGGCCAGGCCTGCACACAGCGGGGCTCCTCCATCTGGACACGTTTCTACACTGACAGGAGCCATGGCTGCATTAAAGGACGTATTCACATATACGGGGCACTCAGGACTGTCACTGCTGGAGATGGAGTGCAGACTGGAGGACTGGATTATGCAGAAGAGAGAGAGAGAAAAAAGAGAGAGAAGGGGGGGTTTGTGATTTCACTTGAACACTAAAGTCTCATTCTATGGCCCATCTGTCAGCCATTATGGACCCCAACCACTCGCTGAATAACTGAGCTCCTCCTACACATGGAATGTACAGAGGGGATAGTTTTTGTTCAAAGTGAAGAAAAATAAAACAGGCAGAATAGATTGCAACAGATATATTCTGAATCCATAAATCAAAATAAATGTTTTATATATTTCACTTACAGGTTAAGCTGCAGATTAATTTGGCTCCATTTGAGGTGTAAGAGCCTTCATGAACAAAAAATACTATATACATACTATAGTGTTTTTGTACAATATCATACTGTATATGCCAGGGGTGCCCAAACTTGGTCCTGGAGGGCCAGTGTCCTGCAGAGTTTAGCTCCGATTTGCCTCAACACACCTGCCTAGAAGTTTCTCGTAAAGAGCTTAATCAGCTGGTTCAGGTGTGTTTAATTGGGATTGAAGCTAAAATCTGCAGGTCACCCTCGGACCGAGTCACCCCCAGAATATACTACAGTATTTACAACACATTTTAAACTAATTGTGCAGCATACAGTAATATTACTATTCTATATTGAACTTGTAAACTGTAAAACAAACTATAGTAAAGTTTAGTAGGCTAAATTTAACATAGTTGTAGGGAACTTGAGTTATTTGTTTGTATTACCAAAGTTGTATTACCACTGCAGCTATAGTAATTTCAACTATGCTAATATAAACAAATAACCCATAACTGTGCTAGGTTCTCTACAACTATGTTATTATAAAACCGATTACTGTGCTAAAAAAAAAAAAAAAGCTGAAAAAAAAAAACTGTTTAAACCAGCCAAGGCTGGTTGGCTGGTTTTAGCTGGTCAACCAGCCTGGTTTAGGAGGGATTTTGACCATTTCCAGCCTGGTTTCAGCTGTTCAGGCTAAGAGATGACCAGCTAAAACTAGCCTGACCAGCCTAGCCAGGCTGGGTGCCCAGCAAAAACCAGCTTAAACCAGGCTGGTCAAGTTGGTTTTAGCTGACCATTTTCCAGCCTGATCAGCTAAAACCAGGTTGGAAATGGCTGAAAACCAGCCTGGAATTGGCCAAAAAAATTAAATAAAAACCTAAAACCAGGCTTGTCAACCAGCTAAAACCAGTTTAGGCTAGTTTATGATGTTTTTTTTTTGTTTTGTTTTTTTGTTTTTTGCAGAGAATACAAACAAATAACCCATTATTGTGCTAAGTTCTCTACAACTATATAATATATAACCCATTACTGTGCTAAGTCCACTACAACTATGAGCAGAATAAATATCTGGTAATTAAATAAGCAAGTAAATAAAATGCTTTAACTTTGCTCAACCTCGTAAACACTTGAGAAACTGTCACACAATGTCGAATACGTTATAAAGTTAATAAAGATGTTATGAACTAAATTTAGGAAATACTAAACGTTGCGTTAACAAACGACATAAAAATGTTACAAGTTATCTCGTAAAAATAAAACATTTTATGAGGAACAAAACAAACGCTGAAAATGAAAAAAAGAGATTTATGGGTGGATAATAGCGACCTCTTGTGGACTCACTACAAAGTAGCAGAAGTTTAACAAAAAATAATATTAAAAGTTCAAATTTCATATCTTCTATCAAGTCATTTTGGTAAAACAAGTGCTACATATATTAAGGGAAAGAATGCTCTTCCCTGGCTTTAAAATATAAGAAGAAACTTTTGTTGTGGTATAAAGATTTTTTTATTATAGCTTGAATACAATTGGGTGAACCACTGAACCAATCCGATTCAAGCTTCTTTTTGATAGGATGGCGGACGACTGTCAATCACTTCGAGAATAGGAGGAGCTTAGATTGAAACAGAAATGAATGGTCAGTTTCTCTAAAGCCTCCTAAAGTAAAGAGCTCCGTGTTTTCACCGTAAACACGCTCAAATACCAATACTGACACTTTTCAGAAGCAGTCCTTGATGCAAATCACCAAAAAAAATATTGTATTATTAAAGTATTATTAATAATTTTCAGCACTGATCTATAATGACCAATGATTTACAGTTAGTGACGTAAATGCGTGCTATTTTATTGAAACTGAAAATAGATATTAGACAAATTATTGTTTTTATATAAGTGAACAAAATGTTCAATATAGAAATAAAGAGAAATCAATTTATAATTATTATTATTTATTACTATTTATGAGATAGATGATTTTATACAAATGAGGACAGAATTTTGTGATATCTGTTGGATTATACAATCTGTTTGTAAATAAAAATAATAATTAAATGTAATTAAACATCTGAATCACATAACTCGAGCTTCTGGGTGGTTTATAGACAATGAGTGGCGCATGCTCCCTCCAGTGTCCTTCCGCAATATTACATGTGTGACGTTACCACAACATGTAGCTTTTGTATTTGTATCAACATCTTAACCAGACCGAGAAGCTGTACGTTTTTGTTTTAGTAATACAAACTAATTTCCATTTCAACTTACAAAAAAGCGACATTGACGGCAACTATACGGTCAATATGTGGAAAACATACACATAAATTATAAGCTGCCGAGGCTAACTGTCCAACAGCGTTTTGTAATAAAAAAATCGAAGGTCAGATTTAACCCACCCTTAAAAACGTCTAACTATAGCGTTCCGAGAGATTCAGCCAGTTCTCACTCCCGGGATGCGCCTTTAAGGATTCCTCCCCCGGCTTTCCTGAACTGACCTCTTCCCTTTGAAACCACTTCCTCCCCTTCTCCCAATCGGCCATGTTTAATTTGACTCATTCATGAAAAGTTATGTAAACACAACAGTAACGCAATGATCGCGAAGGCGACATAGTTAACGATGCTAGATTAAGTGATCTGCGTTGTGATCTTCCGTCTAAATGAACCGCGTTGTTTGTACAGAGCGATCATTTGTTCGAGCATTAATCAACAGCTGAGGAAATAAACGAATAGCGCGTGAACTGCGGGCAACGGCAGGTGGGCGCGCGCACTTACCAAATCCATATCAGTGGCGCATAAACAATAACATTGATTACAAGCGTCATTCATGATATTACTATGCTTGGTCTGTGATTGGGAAAGTTTAGGTTGTAGGAAATGATACGTCATACATATAAGCGGTGACTTCACTGCTCTAGCAGCGACGTATTGTTGGCATTGTTTATGAGAGGAATTCCTGGTATTTTTCACGTCATGTGCTTGATACATAGTGTAAACGAGGAATGTGGTTTTAAAACTGGTCAGCAACGAGGAATATGGTTTTAAAATTTTACCAGCTAAAGTGATAAAATTTTTGCTCTAGAGTTTCACAGTATTATGACATTTTTACTGCATTATCAAACATTAATCTTCGTTGCTGAGCAGTTTTTGTAGTAAATTAAAATGTTTTTTACTTAGAATATCAGAAATCAAACTCTTGTCATGGACCAGTTTTACTAGTATTGTAGAATTTGTTTACATAATATCAAAATTAAAATCTACATTTTTAACCTTACTCTTAATGTTTGGTGATGCTTCGTTTTTTTAAATATTTCAACCTTTGCAAATATTAGGTATTGTGTTGTTGCAGGAAACCATGAGGAAAAAACAGAATGTAAAAAACAGGAAAGCAGAAGAGACGACAGTTGTTCAGGAGTTTGCAGTGGAAAAAATAATTCGCAGAAGAGTCAACAACGGAAAGGTTGAATATTATCTGAAGTGGAAAGGATTTACAGAGTGAGTTTATGGAACAGTGCTGTCTGTGTGTCAGGTTTTTAAATTATTTATATTATAAATATCTGCCTGTTTATGACAGGTCTGTCATACTTTTTTTGTTGTTTTTTCCAGTGCAGAGAATACCTGGGAGCCAGAGGATAACCTGGATTGTCCTGAGCTGATAGAAGAGTATCTCAGAAACCTAACTGTATTGGGACAGGAAACGGAACAAGAGGAGTGTCAATCTCTAGATCACGAAGTTCAGCCTAAGGAAGAGTTATCAGAGTTGGCTGCTGATATGGTTGGTGCTTTTGTATACTATGCAGTTGTACATGTGAAGCCATCACTGTCGCTTTCAGTCTTTATTAAGGCACAGGTGCAGCAGTGTTTCACAATTAAATGAATTGCACTAGTTAAAATATGCTAAACAGTGTGGCTATGGTTTAATGTGACTAATCCTCTTGGAACACCATTGCTGCATCTGAAGTTGCATACTTGCTAGAGTGGGTACTTTAAGTACATTACATTTGTACTGAAAATTCAGATTTTTACTAGAACATTCGTTCAAGTCAGATGAACCACAGCATTGCTGATTTCAGAACCCAATAGTCCATCAACATAGGTGGAACAGTCATGTTTCATCATTTATTAGCATTTTTGTTTGTCTGTCTCAAAATATTACTGAATACCAACTACTCAAAGCTCAGACTTGCGTCCTTGATAGTTCAGGCTACGAATATGAACTCTTAAGGATGGTAGGACCCCAGTCTATTATGCATTTGCACACGTAATGCTAAAACTGTAGCTTTCAGCCCTTTAAGTATTAATGCACAGGTGGTGCAGCAGTGTTTCACAATTAAATCAATTGTACTAGTTAAAGTCTGCTAAGTGTTGTGGCTTACCATGAATAACTGTTGGTTTAATGTGACCAAACCATGGCAGCATCTGAAGTTGCATACTTGCTTGAGTAGGTACTTGTAGTACTAGGTACATTTGTACTGAAAATTCAGATTTCAAAAACCCAATATGTCGTGTTACATTATTTATTAGCATTTTTGTTTGTCTGTGTCTCAAAACATTACTGCATGCCAACTACGTAAAGCACAGACTTGCATCCTTGGTAGTCAAGATTACAAACTCTTGAGGACCATAGAACCCAAGTCTGGCAGTTCTTCAAATGGAACAGCAGTGTACTTTATAATACCACTGGCCTTAACTGTTAAGCCGTAACACTGCTCTTAGTAAGGTTTGAGAACACTGCCTGGAAGTCACATCTTAGAAAAATGTTAATAGGCACTATCTTTATAAATAAACCAGATTTAAAATTAAACTGCAATCCTACTTGGAAAAATATTACAACTACATTTTGTGACCAAGTAAAGGTAGTATTTTTTTCTCTTTTCTGCCATTGATGTTAGTTGGTTGGATCAACATGTATCCTAGGGTACCTCCTGCCCATAATAAGTTCATAGAAGTCATTTCCTCATGTATTCCTTATAAAATCGGGCGGAGCCAGCACACAGGGATTTGAACTGTAATTGGCTAGATGTGAACTCCTGATTGGGCAATAACTAATGATGTTTCACCAGTACAAACACATATTGAGAAACGGGTTTAATGAACTCTGTCTTTAGGATTGATTCTGCTTTTTACCAGTATTTAAATGTTTGTATTGAATGGTTTTGCTAAAAATTACACCAGCCCATCTTAATTTACCTATGTGTGGACTGGAACACTGGATAAACTCCTAGATTCAACATCTAATCCAACTTCAGCAGTAAATGGAATTATTCATGCATTAATTTTCTTTTCGGCTTAGTCTCTTTATTCATCAGGGGTCGCCATGAACCGCCAAATTATCCAGCATATGTTTTAAGCATTGGAGGTCCTTCCAGCTGGGAAACCCCCATACACTCATTCCTACACACTATGAACAATTTAGCCTTCCTAATTCACCTATATAGCATGTCTTCAGACTGTGGGGGAAACCAGAGCACCAAGAGAAACAGGGAGAACAAGCAAACTCCACACAGACCCAGCCGGGGTTACCCACTGCACCACCTCTAAATGGATTTATAATAACGATTATTTAGACTAATTTAGTATGGCCAAAAATGTATGTCCTAAATAGTATGAATGTATGTAGTATGGATGCCCTTGGAGCACAATTGCCATATTGACCTTCAAGCATGCTAATTCATGCTTGCATCTTGCTATTATCAACCACAGACACAGGGATTAACTTTTTAAGCTTTTTACTGGCTTGCTTCAGCCTTTAAAGTGGATACATTGTTGACTGCAGAGATCTTAAATATTTTTTTAGCCAACTTTACAGACTTGATAGTTTTTTAAACTAAATAAACTACTTTCAACAGGCTTTCTCAGGCCACCATAATGTTTGTCCTGAAACTTTAACATCTAGTTTAGACTTATTTAGTATGGCCAAAAATGCATGTCCTAATTAGTATGAATGCATGTAGTATGAATGCCCTTGGGGCGCAATTGCCACGTTGACCTTTAAGCACAAGCTGTGCCACTTTACTGCCATTCACATATGCTGTTCTGTGGTGTAAACACAGTTACAGAATTACTTAAAAGTTGGTTCCTTTTTTTAATTAGTGCTGTAAATTTTTTGTCATAATATAATTATAGTTATGTAACTTCTGATGCAGCCCAACTTACCACAGAGTTATGTTCCATCTCTTATTAAACACACCTAAACCAGCTAATCAAGGTTTTCAGGATTGTCAGAGGAAGGTGGAGCCAAAAAGCAGAAGAGTGGAGCTTTCACATGCGGGACTGAAAATAATTACAGTAGTGTAGAGTTTTATTACTCCACAGCCTGTCCAAAAGCTGCAGGTTTATTACTCTTGCCATGTGATTTATAATTCATCTCTCTTCTCAAGTTTTCTGAAGTTCATTTCTCTGTGTGGAATCATGCAGGCTCACCAGCAGCCTCAGGAGGAGCTCATTGAAAGGACTAATGAGGAGGTTGAAGAACACAACGCTGAGATCCCAGTAGGCCAACCCGGCCACCCTGAGCCAGACTGCATCATCGGCTGCACAGACCAGCAAGGAGAGCTCATGTTCCTTATCAAGTGGTAATAATTCTATAACTCATATATCAATTCATTTATTACTGTTTTGATTGTTTCCAATACCATGTGTATCACACACAAATACTGTTTATAGGAAATCATGTGTAAACAATTAATTATTTTTTTAAATTTACTTATTTATTTTGGTTACAGTTTTTTTATGGTGTTCTTATTACAGCATAGATATTTATTTAAAAGTGCAATAGGAGATCTGGGAGAATGCTAAACTTAGCCTGATAGCATTAAAAACGTGCATCCCTCTCTACATAAAAACTGCTGTCCAAAGTCCAAACACTTTTCTCTTGACAGTCATGAACGCACATCAAATAGATGACAATAGACAACATTGCAACACTACATCATGAGTCATTCACCAGTGAGAAAAATATAGTACTTTCTGACACAACAATTCCAAACTCAAAAACCTTTTGAAAAACAGAAGGAAAGCTAGCTTGTTATTGATTGTGTAGAAAGCAAGACCTGTCAGTGTGTAATAATATTTCTTGCACACAACAATTTCCATGATGTTAGTATGCTTGGCTTTGCTGACGTTTGGAGGGATTTGAAGACGAGCATTTTGTCCAATGTCAGCCTAGTTGACAGAGGCCTGTGGGGTACCCAAATTACAGATTACATGAATGATATACTTTGACACTATCATGCCAGTTGTGTTTCCATCTGAGCCTGGTACAGCATGGCACTAATGCATACTGTTCTTGGCTCAGAATTCTAGGCATGGTTAGACAACAATGCCAAATGGTACTGGACTGTTAAAGCATTTGTGAGCATGACTTCTCCACTCTGTTGCCTGGATGCTAGTTTTTCATAAATTAGTAGGCAGAAGACTATTTATTCATGTTTTGTTAATCAACTTATGAAATGTCAGAAAAAATGAGTCCTAAAAACAGAAATACATTTTTTCCAAGGTCGATGAGCCAGATTAGATATGCTCAAAGATATAGGAAAGCCTTTTCAGAAATGATATAGCAAGGAACATTATTTCGAACCTTAGTCATGTGTTGAATCATGAATTTATACCATTAAAGTCTAACCGTCGAAAGTCCCTAGCACCAACAAAACCCAACTGTGTTGTCGCCTTGCTTTGGCTTGTGTTTGGTTTCGTCTGGACCAAAAAGTTGCACATAACTGACTTGCAGTTTAGACTGGCTATTATATTTTTAGGCCTGAACATTTTGATTGGATAAACATTTTTTTGTCATACAGATTAGCCAGAACTTTAATCATTATTATCGTAATGTGAAGAGACTTTCAACCAGCACAACAGAAAAGTTTCTGAAGACAATCATATTAATTAATAACTTACTATATGGTTAAGGTTAGAATAGTTGTTAAGTTTGCATATAATGCATATAATTATGCATAATCAATTGTAATCATTAGCTAACTACATGGAACATGCGCAATAAGGACACCTTAAAATAAAGTGTTAACCTTATTTTATTTCAGCTAGTTACCAAAGCAAAGTTTGACATAAATTGATGGTTACCACAATCTTAAGTGTTGTTAAAAGAATTTTATTCTTTAAATATGTAGTCTTTTATTTCTAAAGCAGTAAATAATGGAAACTTTCCCAGAGATGGGTTGCGGCAGAAAGGGAAACGTGCTGGATAAGTTGGCGGTTAATTCCGTTGTGGCAACCCCAGATTAATAATGGGACTGAGCCAACAGAAAATGAATAAATGAATGAATAAATAATGGAAACTTAGTTACAACTGAACTGGAATAAAAAAACAATAATAAAAAAATTAAAAATAAATAAAAAACTAAAATATTTAACAAATCTTTAATAATATATAATTTTCATATATCACTTGTAATAATATATAACAAATATGTAATAATATATTATTCTTTAAAAAAGTCCAATACTATAAATATTAAAAACTGAAATATTGAACAAATCTGTAATATGTCACTTTAATATTGTAATAGCATGACAGAATATTCACACTAATGAGTTATTTCTGTACAGTTGTAATTTTGTATTAAATATGTATTCAGGGTGCTGTCCACGAAGTCTTAAAAAGTCTTAAATTTCAAAAACACAATTTTAGGCCTTAAACATTTTAAATTTACTGTAATATTGTCTTGTAGGTCTTAAATTATGTTAAACGGGTCCTAATGTTCCTTTATGTAAAGCTAACCAATTGATCCAAAAACACATCTAATCATCAACAACACATCTCAATTAAACTTTCAGCAAAACTACTTATAACTATTAATGTTGGTCTGTAGTCTGTTGTGCAAACAATTCATTTTTAAAGAGTTTTTAAGTTGTTTTAAGTTATGCTAAACAAAAATATATGTATACAACTAAGGTCTACTTGTTGTGATACATTATTTAAAATATGCGGCTAAGAAATTACTTTTTTCTTTTTCCTGCCAGGCTTTTAAAATACCCTGAGCATCTAGCCCTATATAACTCTGGAATTTCATTCTTCATCTTAAATTTGACTTGATAAAACCCTCAGAAATCCTGATATTTGTAATCCTTTTAACAAGTTTAATAATTAAATTTTAATATTTCAAGTGAGCTTTTATTTGTATAAAAAAATTATTTAAATGTAATTTTTCATTTTCGTAATTTAATCTTTTGCCAATGTGTTTGTCACAATCACCAGTAATCCAGGCTTGTAGATTGCTGGGAATCATTTACCTTCACTACGAATCTGTCACACACAGCTGAAGCTGTTAAGAACTGATTACATGGGCTTTAAAAGCACCACAGAAAAACACACACTAATAAACTAAGACTAGTTGCTTAGTCTTCTTTATCTGTTATATGAAGGGATGCTGACAACGGGGTTGAGGATCCAAATGCAGGTTTATTTTATATAGAATGGTCAGGCAGGCAACATTCAACACAGGAACAGATATACTGTATATGGGCAATCCAGAATCGTGGTCAATAAACAGGCGAATGGAAACTATAAATTCAATAATTCTATTCATTTTTAAGCTTTTTTTACTGGTTTGAGTTAAAGTTCATCTTTCATATTATATATTATATTAATTATTATCGTTTTCTATATACTTGTCATCAAATATTTGTTAAATTATAAAAGAAAAGTTAATTAGTTTTAGATAATTTTAGGTAAAACTGTTTTAAAATCTGTGTCAAGGAATTCCTTTCCTTACATGTCTGTGTTCTGCTTTAACAAACAATTGGAGCAGAAGATAAAACATGCCATCGCAGCAAAAAAGATGGAGTAGTTTACAATACTGTTGCCACCAATCAACCACTGCAGTTGATAATTATGTCCTTTTAATTACCTGTATTTCTCCATTAACACTGATCATTAATTGTTTATTTAATCTCAGGAAAAACACGGATGAGGTAGCTTTACTAGCAGCCGTGGAGGCCAGTAAAAGGTGGCCCCAGATGGTAATCCGCTTTTACGAGGACAAGCTGACCTGGCATGGAGACGACGAGCAGTGAAAGAGAAAATATGTAGCAGTGGATACTACTGTACCTCCTGGCAGCTTTAAACACACACAAACACTGTGGCTTAAGTTTACTGTCCGTTTACTGTACCGTGTAATGAAAGTGTGCAAAGCCACACTCCAATGTGAAGCTCTTCCTAACACACTTACCTGTAGAAATGTGACTGGAGTATTAGAACCTACTGTAGTGTTCTGTTTGTACAAATCCACACAAGTGGTTTATTAATCAGTCCAATGTTGTCGTATTTCTTGGTCTGTTGTTTGAGAACTCGTTTATGATGTCCATCATTCTGTCCTCCATTGTTATGATCTGAACTGTGATTTAACATAGGAAGTGATGACAGATGGTACAGTACCTGTTAGAGAGGAACTGTTTGACTAGTACTATCTGTGCTGTAAACTCACTGTTAAGCACTTATGGCCTATTCACACCAAGAACGACTATAAGAATAACAGTTCATATAGAGATTGTTTTTAATTGTTTATCTTTAGTTCACACCAAAAATATGACACGTTAAGTTTTTGAAATCACTTTTAAAATGGTAGTTAAACAAAAAACAGACAAGTACAGCTGCTTTAAAGCAATACTACAAGTTTTTTGAAAATAGACTAATTTTACAATTCCCTTAAAGTAAACTGTTGGAAGCACTTTTAGTTTAGCTTAGCATAGATCACTGAAATGGATCAGACCATTAGCTTATTTCTTAAAAAGAGTTTTGAATTTTTTCTATTTAAAGCTTAACTCTTCTTGCCGAAGAACCAACGAAAAATGAAATGTTGCTATTTTTCTAAAATCTAAAAACATTTGAGTGAGCTGCCTAATCTGACTCTATGATCTAAGCTAAGCAATGCTAAAAATGCTCTTATTAGACCCGGAGATTAGGAGAGCCATGTAATAATATAACTTAGCAGTCAGATTCTGCAAACAAAAGATGTTTTTTGTTTTTTAATAATAACTTAACAGATTATGTTTTTGGAATAGTTTTTAAAACTGTATTGTAACAATAAACAGCTAAGCATCTGCTTTAAAGGAACACTTCAAGTTTTTTGAAAATAGCCTCATGGAAGCACTTTTAGCTTAGCTTAGCTTAGCATAGATCATTAAAATAGATTACACCGTTTAGCTTTTTTTGTAATAACAGACGGATACTCATAACACTGTGCAGAAAATGTCACAAATCAGAGATTTGATGTTAAATCTTTAGCCCTGCTCACTCATAAAGCACTGTGGATTACATTTTTGTGATTTTCTCTCTGAATATATTTAAAACCAAAAATTTAAATGTCCTTGTCCTTTGCATTTCTTCAGTTGAGCCATTTGCAATACTTTATGGTATTGTGACTCTTCCTTTTTGAATCCACACTTTCCAATTTTCATGGAAATTTTTTGCTTCAAATCAAAGTTTTAAATATTGTAATTCACCTCATATCTGGTTGGTGCGTTTTGTGTCTTCTAATGCTTTAAAGCCTTTTAACAAATCCTTATGGGCAAAATATTTCCTGAACCAGCATTTATGTGCATCATTATAGTTTTGTTCTTGGTGTTAACAGGCCATTTTAAAAGTTATACTGTGATTAATCCTTTGATCTGTGAGCGAGTATTGTGACTCATAAATCGGTAGATTTGCACAAAACTAATTCTAGAATGTAGCCTGTACAATCACACTTTATTTGTGACATGTTTATTTTTGGTCAGTTTCACTTTCATAACAGCAGTATGATTAGGCCATTTACTGTAGGCTGAGGTTTTGCTGAAGTCCTTTGTCTTGCTGTTTCACTTTTCTAAGTTCCTATTTTCTGTAAAGATCACTTTAACATTAAATCTCTAGGTGCTTTAAATAAACATAGAATTACCTCAGAAGTGTTGTGATCGTTCTTATTAACATGAAAATTTGCAGTCATCGGTAAAAGTGTTTTAAAATCAAATAACTCTAATTATCGTTGGTATATTATATAAAAAATAAAGTCAGTTCCTAGTAGATTGTGCTTTTAAAAATCATAATGCTCATAAATGTAGTTTATAATAGCCATTTTGTTTTTATTTTAAGAGGTTTGAAACCGCTACAGGTACATGAATAACTCTTTTAGTGCTGCTATGGTTGTTTTAAACACGCAGGCATTATGATTATGAGACCCATTTTTTCCAGCTGCTTTTTCCTGCTCCTTTTATTTTTTATGGTGCAGCTAGTCTGCTGTGTCTCTAGTGGCTGGTAAAAATGAAGCACCGCTGTCAGTCACAGGCACAAAATGAGCTGTGATGTTTTTCCCAAGTCTACAGTTATCATGAATCAGCCCCAGTTGGTCAACAAGACCAATGTCTCATGAAAATACTTCCTACTTTATTCTTCCCCATTTTTTATCTCAAAGCTTGCTGTTGTGTGTCACTGTCCAATAAAAGTTAGTGAGTGAGTGTATTCGTTTGCTCTTTTCCATAATTCTTGGACTTATGCAGGAATTCACTGGCGTTTGGGTGAGGGATCCTCGCATCCAGAAGGAAGATTTCTGGCATGCCTTCATGGATTATGAAGTTTGTATACATGTAAGTGCAGTCGTATGCAAATGGTTAAAACAAAAGTCAGATGCTTCCTGGTTGTTATTTGTATTTTGTATTTGCTTAGACAAACAGCTTGGCGTTCACTAAGAAGAGCTCCTGTGTGCGGCGGAGATTCAGCGAGTTTGTGTGGTTAAGAAAAAAGCTACAGGAAAATGCCTTGCTCATGTATGTAGCCGTTGCATCTGCTCTTGCTATTTATATCTTTTATTACTAATGGTTATTCATATGTAGGCAAGACTTAAATACATGTGAGAGTATCTGCATACTTATTTTATTAATATTATTATACTTTTAATTTGAAAGAATATATTGAGAATGTATGAATTTGAAAAAAAATCAATTATAATAAATGTTATATATATATAATTTTTATATATTAATGATTTAATAGATTTTTTTAAATTAAATTAATACAGACAAATCCCCAGACCTTGTGTGTGGAAGTCATTGGTTATAGTTGAATTACATTTCCAATGTAGTTTTTAAAAAAAAATTATAGATACTTTTAATCAAGTAATAATTTTACGGAGTTATTTTATTACTATTTTAATATTTAACATTATGTTTACTTAGTCTATTTCAATTACTTGCCAACACTTTTGTTAGTTTGTAAGGATTTGCACATTTAGGTTTTCCATCTAATATTTTTATATTTGTTTTATTTAATTTTTAGTATAATCCTCAAACATATATTCAATAGTTTTGGCTAACAATATCAACACTGCTAATTGTTAAGCAGCTGTACTGTAGACATTTTAAAATTTCTGTCATTGGGCAATTTCCATTGACTCAAACTTAACCTTTTGTATTTGAATTGCAGAACACATATACCTAAACTTCCTCCAAAAAACCCCTTCTTCAGTCTCAACAATGCAAAAGAAATTGGAGCCCGTATGGAGGGGTTAAGGAAATTCCTAGAAGCGTAAGTGTCTGAATAACCACACACAAACACACACACACACACACACACACAAAACATTAAATAAAAACAAAACCATGACTCACAATCAAGGGTGGATTAAGTGATTTTGGGGCCCTTAGCAGTTCCAGCCATGGAACCAACAGTCCTAAAATGCACCCTTTTTAGTTTTATTCATTTTTATTTATTTCAAGAATTCACACTTAGCTGATGATTGATTATAAACAAGTTTGGCATGCTTACCCAATAAAGAGCCCTGAGCTCAAAAGGTCCTTGAGCCCTGGGCTCCCTCCTGTTTGCAGGGCGCAAGGGGAGCTCTGAGCTCAGGTAGCTGAGCTCTCGAGAACTCCCCCCTTGATGACAGAAAAGGATTGCTATGAAGAGATATGCTACTGCATGGGAGTTTGACTGTAGTGCTAAATTTAGATTGATCAATTAACTTGTAGTGCATGTTTTTGGAATGTTGTAGGAAACCAGAGAACCCGGGGGCAACCCACGCAAGCACGGAAAGAACAAGCTAACTTCACACAGAAACGACAGCCGGCCTGTTAAAGAACTAGAACCGGTGACTTTCTTCCTGTGAGGCAACAGTGTTAATCACTGGGCCACCGTGCCACTTTATGAAGAGAAAGGTGGAGGAGTGGGGATGGAATGGGGGATTCTTCAAATCGAAGATGACTGTAGTGAGAAACCCTGTCTCTTTAGAGTGGGTTAGGATTTGTTTGATTGGTGGATCAAACATTGTTAAAGCAGAACCAGCCGTGTTCAATCATAAACACGTGATCCTCTCGAAATTTGTTTATAAATAAACTTCACTTATTTTGCAGGGTTTTTTATATCACGGAATCTCCTTTTTCATGTTTTATCTCAATGAAATCTCTACATTTTAAGTGATTTGTGTTGTTTACGTGAACTCACATCTAAAAAAAATAAATGAATAAATTGAAAATAATAAATATTTTTTAAACAATTGAATCTCTACCTGACTTGACTGCTGGACTGCTCCATGATTGGGACAAATTTGCATAGATTGTATAATTATGGTAAAATGTAAATTCTAAGACCCTCACAATACAAAATATGATAGAAAACAATGCTATTTGTATAATTTATACTTCTTGGTATTTGTTGGTCCCCTCAAATTTCCTGAGGCCCTAAGTGGCTGCTTACTTTGCTTATTGGTTAAATCTGCCCCTGCTCACAATCACTTTTGATGTCTTGAGCATTTGCTTGTTTTTCCATATGATCTTGTAAGACTTTTCTGATAAAAGAATGAATAAATAAAAATCAAACTTTTTGGTACAAATGAGATTTTACAAGTCTATTTAACAATCCACTAATAACTAAAGTAACTGAAATGGTTATGGTTTGATTAATCAGTAAAATGTTTACTTCTTCCAGGGTGGTTCACAGTGCTGTTCTGCTGTCAGACAGTTGCTTGCACCTCTTCCTACAGTCCCAACTAAGTCTGAAAAAAATTGAGGCCTGTGCTGAAGGCAGGACTCGCTACACTGTATCCGAGGCCATTCACAGTTTCAGTTCTGGACACAAACGCTTTGATTCACTGTGTGAAGAGAACATGGAAGAAGAGCAATGTGTGCAATGTGAATCAGAGTGATTATTTTTGGACAATAAAACGGAGTCAACGCACATTATGCTTTTAGATATAAAAATACAACCTCTGTCACTGTTGTTATGCCTTTTTAAAAAGATAGTTTGTACTGTTTAAGGTAGGACTACCAAAATGTACACTTTAGGGAATATATACGTAGGCCTACCCAACGTGCCAGTTATAGACCCTCAGTTTAAAAAACGAACAAACAATCGGGTAGGTTTATTTTTGAAAAAGTCTATACCCTACTATGTCAATGACATCTTTTGTACCTTTTTGAGAGTACAATTTCGCAATAACATTGATGACATATTGAACTCTGAAGATTACAACCCATGTTTGAATAGGAACACTTAAACATTTAAAAAGTTAGGTATTTTCTCGCACTGACTTCTGTACCGACAAATGAAGACTAATAAATTGAATTATTTAAACACATTTGTGCACACATTAATGTCCTGCCTGGCTTTCAAAGGAAAGTATAAAAGCATAATGTGGCCTGTGAGGAAGATAGTTTGTTGTTAAAACTACAGATGAGCGTTGAGAGGTTTACGAGAGGGAATTTATGTTTGTGTACGAAGTCCCTTAAACGCAATAACCCCATCCTAATAAGCAAATACAGAGCATTAGGACATTAGCCTATACGTGATTTAAACCCGACTTCACCGAGCTAAATCCTAATAATAATCTCTACTCAAACAATTTTATTGCCGTACTTAACCATAAAAGATCATTGTCAGGATGCCATACAGATCCTTCTCATAAATATTTAACACTCTTGTGTGAGGCCCAATTTGACCAACAGATGGCGCCTTTGCTCTTCTGTCTTTCCATGACTGACCCTCTAAACCCTGCAAAACCATAAACATTTCATCACAGTCAAAATGCCCTCTAGGCAAGCAGTGTTTTTACTTTTTCAAATGAATGTGACATTAAATCAATACATTTTAGATCAGAAGATAGCCTACTGGTCGCCAAAAGCAAGCGGTAAGACCATCAAAGTAAAGGATGCAAGCAATCAGTAAACAAAATTACACCAGAAATCATATGCACGCATAATACTTATTATTAAGAAGTCAGATTAGGCGGGTTAATATGTTTAGTCAAAGACAGGTAGGGTACAATATATAATGAGATTAGCCTATATGTACAATTTTCTGACATATATTATCAAATAAATTCAAATAGACTTAGACCAACAAGTTGAATCATACTGGTTAAAGAGCCAAATATACCTTTAGAGCGTCACCTGAACTCTTGATCGTATGCGCAGCAGGTCTTGAAAAATAAATCCAAATCTAACGATACTTTGTATTATCATGTGTTCAAGAACTGCAATTTATCAAACAATTTCTAAACTGAGGAGGATGATCTTAAGACAATTCCACCAATCAGAGAGCGTTATTGGGAAACACGCGCAAAAAGATATAGTTAGCCACGCCCACTACCATAGAGTACCTGCAAATATGACCTAATTTGGGCAATCATTTAAACGCTGTTAATATGATATGCTTCTTAGGTATGTATGTATGTCTGGATGGATAGATAGAGACCCCAACCTAACAGTCTATATCTAATGAGAATTAGTTGGCATGTAGATGCAATGTAACGTAAATTCAACATATGGACCATCAAAATAAAGTGTAACCCTGAAATATATTGTTTCTATTTACTATTCAACCACTTTAATACTTCATTGACAGTTTCATATTTCTAAATTTTTTTATTTTAATTGTTTCATTAGCAATGCTTTATTGCTGTTTTTCCTACATAGTCTATGTTTGTAATGATTCTCTTTTTAGGTTTGCACAACAAAGACTATTCAAAAATCCATATGGGAAAAATTAGCTGTTTTTATCTCCAATAATTAGATCATACTGTTAAAAAATGCTTGCAACTGTGGACATTTTGGGAAAACCGATACTGCAAAACCAGCTCATGATCACTGAATCTGGCTTCAAATGACATTTTGGCTACGTTTTCTATAATGAAAGGAGATGGGTCTAATTTTTTTTCAGTCTGTGTGTATCTAATATGGACAGACATTTTTTAAAAATTGGTTTCTCACATTGTAACAGAATTATTAATTTTATCTGTTAAATTAGGCATGGGTACTTTTTGAAGGGTCAGGCCAATAATAAAGGCAAATATAATTGTTGATAATGCTACTAACTTAACTTTTTTATTGGGACTATATGAAACTAATATGTTATTACAATAAGCTTTAACCCCTTTTTTTTGTAAATTATTTATTACTGTTGTGAGAATGCCACTCATTCACACTAAACTTTTCAAATCCAAGATTAATAATAAAACCAATGAATAATAGATAATGATCTCTTTTTGCTTAAAAGGAAAGACCTATGACCTCCATGACTTTGAAATGTTTAGATTAATATTCGGTTCATATTTAGTTTTTTTTTTTTTAATGCAATCTGCTAAAGCCAACAGCATAAAAATGCACACTGACACTAAAGGCACAGAAACCACACATCTCAGCTGTAAGTAAGAGATTTTCACTAAAAGGAGTTTCCCTTGCCCTATCTCTTCCTGTCTTGCTTGTTCCTCTCACATCTCCAGGCAAAGGCTCATATGTGCAGGCTTGCCCAACAGGTTGAAATGTTCCTCTAATCGCCTGCCCCCTGCACATCAATCCCATAAGACCTCTGGCGTCCAGCTGCTGCTGTCTCTCTAACGATGGAGACCGTCTTAATAGGCTCTGCACACACTCAGCAGCTCTGGCAGCCCCGGGCCCGAGACTCCCACTGGACGCACAAACAGCAGTAAAAGAGACTTGAGGTGTGCATGCGTCAAACAGACAAGCCACTCTTACGGTTATATGAGGGCAATACCGCATTGACAAGCAGAGTCCCAGTGCAGGCTGCCGTGTTGGTTAATGTCAGCGGCCTGTCATTCTGTCCACCTTCTGAGATGACGTGCTTGGCCCGCGCTGTGACATCTTCATGAGGTGTATTATTTATACAGAGGGCCAGTCAGAACAACTGAAAAAGATGACATTTGAATTATACTGTAACATCTAAAGCAACTGTTTTTTTTTTTTTTTGTAAGCTGCTTCAGCTGTTAAATGTAGATGAGAATCCTAGTTGACTGAAAAAAAAGACATTACAAAGACAAAAAGACATGTTTATTATGGTGTGCCCACAGTCATATTGGAGAGATATAGAGACAAGAAGTGCCTTTTTTAAATTTTCTAATGTTAAAATAGGATCTTAATTCGTCCTATTTTGAGGCCCACCGCAACGTGACATATAAGTGCGGTTTTCCTGCTCAATAAATTGATTGACAGACACGTATTAACATGTCTGCGCAGTAACGCATATAATCATTTAAACAAGACAGGACTTGCGCAAAGCAACTGGAATTAAATCAGATTTACTTTGTACATTAACATAACAGATATCCATACAGCAGAGGATATTAATGTGTATCCTGTACCATTTGTCGTGCAATAACATTACAAATTTAAATGCGGTGTGTAGGTGTGTCTATGCGTGAACTTTATAAAGTCATTGTGTGTGACTCGTTGCAGAAAGGCTTGAACTAACTCCACAACAAATACATCAAATAATCATTGGGAAAGTTCTTATTGTAGTATTTCTCCCAAACTTTGTGAGATTTGCTTCCTTCATGTCTGTCGCTGTGCTGTTTATCTGATGCATACAGTGGCCTAGAGCTTAACGTGCTGCAATTTAAGAAAGCACATGCAATTACAAAAAACTCAGCAAATAAAATATGATCTTTATCAATTTGACAGCACACGTGTTGCAAGTTGGTCACAACACAAACAAGTAAAGAAATGTGCAGCAAATTGGCCACAACGCAAACAACTAAAGAAACGTGCAGCAAATTGGTCACAGCACAAGCAACTAAAGAAACGCGTGGCAAATTGGTCACAACACAAACAACTAAAGAAACGTGTGGCAAATTGGTCACAGCACAAGCAACTAAAGAAACGCGTGGCAAATTGGTCACAACACAAACAACTAAAGAAACATGCGGCAAATTGGTCACAGCACAAACAACTAAAGAAACGTGCAGCAAATTGGTCACAACACAAACAACTAAAGAAACGTGCAGCAAATTGGTCACAGCACAAGCAACTAAAGAAACGCGTGGCAAATTGGTCACAACACAAACAACTAAAGAAACATGCGGCAAATTGGTCACAGCACAAGCAACTAAAGAAACGCGTGGCAAATTGGTCACAACACAAACAACTAAAGAAACATGGGGCAAATTGGTCACAGCACAAGCAACTAATGAAACGTGCGGCAAATTGGTCACAACACAAACAACTAAAGAAACGTGTGGCAAATTGGTCACAGCACAAACAACTAAAGAAACATGGGGCAAATTGGTCACAGCACAAGCAACTAAAGAAACGCGTGGCAAATTGGTCACAACACAAACAACTAAAGAAACGTGCGGCAAATTGGCCACAACACAAACAACTAAAGAAACGTGCGGCAAATTGGTCACAGCACAAACAACTAAAGAAACGTGCAGCAAATTGGTCACAACACAAACAACTAAAGAAACGTGCGGCAAATTGGTCACAGCACAAACAACTAAAGAAACGTGCAGCAAATTGGCCACAACACTTGCAAATCTGCACGTAACACAACTGAAATGTTTCTAGGGGACCCAAAACCATGACAGACCCTGCTGAGGTATGGATGTGTTATTATGCCATGACTGTGGCTCAGTGAAGTGACTGGTGGTCTTTGAAAGGTGAGTTGTTTTTCATTGATTTTATAATCTTGATTATACGACATAAATATAAAAACACATCCACATGGTATTATTTTCAAACCAAATTTATTTGATCATTCAGTTCAATTCATCTTTATTTTTTATAGCGTTTTTACAATGTAGATTGTGTCAAATCAGCTTAACATAGCAGTTTTAATAAATTGAAACTGTGACAGTCCAGTTTTCAGAGTTGAATTTCAGTTTAGTTTAATTCAGCTTGGTTTTAATTTCACAGCTGAAAGTTCAAACACTAAAGACCAAATCTATCGATGTGCAGCTTTACAAATCCCAAACCAAGCAAGCCAGTGGTGACAGTTGAGAGAACAAAACTTCACCAATTGACAAAAGTGAAGGAAAAAACCTTGAGAAAAATCAGGCTCAGTTGGGTATGACCACTTCTCTGGCCAAACTTCTAGACTGCAGAGCTGTCACCAGAGTATCCCCTGGTGGAAATGGAGAATAAAGAAAATAATTAGTGTAGCTGCTGTTCATAGTGTAGATTATGCAGATAGATTAATAATAATAATAAAAAAAGTGTTTACACTATACACTTTCATGACTCTTGTAACACACACATAAGGACACGTTAAAAAGAGTAGCTAGTTTATAATAATGACAAATCGTTTTTATTATAAATATATTTATGTTTCATACTTGATATATTTCATATTTTAATTTCAATAATGTACACAGAACCTAAACTATATAAAAATGTAATGACAGCTCACTACTACAGGTTATGTGCAGTAATTTATGACAAACTAAGACAGTATAAAATTTACACTTTGAGTAGTCTGAGGAGAGATCATGGTGCAATTCAAAAGCTTAAACAAACAGAAAACCACCATGAATCATCACTGTAAATAATGCTGGGTTCCACACAATAGATTTGTAATGGGACAACATGAAGGGATTAGCTTACTTTTTACAAATATAAGCAGATTTCAAAATAAAGCATTAAGTTGTCCAAATAAAAAAACTTGTTTCAGCTAATTTTAAATAAGTAGTTTGAACAGCAAACATCATTTTGTTTAAGTGATAAGTATGGCCAGACAATCTGCAAACATTTTTTGTTATTTTAGCAGAGAATTTGTTAAAAAATCTGCAGATTTGTTTGGAATGATTTTAGGAGTATTATAACTAAAATCTTATATATTAGGAGTATTATAACATAATACAACTTGTATTTAATGTTTACAAGTCAATTCCAATTAGATACACTTATTTGATAAACAAAGCAAATGTCTATAATATATCTATTAAAAGACAGAAAATATGACTTACAAACTGTATTGTAAATAAATCATATCAATATTTGAATATTACTATTATATCACAACAATATTAGTGAAATTAATTTTAAAACTGAATCAATATAAATTGACACACATTTACACAAGTAAATACATAATCTCAATGATGGGCTAAAATCTGTGGATTTCTGCACGCGCAGATTCCATGTGGGCCTAGTGATGAGCTACAGGCAACTGTTAGTTACTAAATATTTTATAGTGTACATTTTAAGGTAATACTTTTTTATTGTTCTAACAGCAAATTTAGCATTAAAAATGCAGAATTGTAGAACTATTTTTTAAATATATGACATTTATTTAAATAAAAATGACATTTTATTATATTTTTGGAATTTACCAAAATTGCTTCTCTGTAGGTTAACCATATAAAGACATTAAATTACAATTACTAAAGAACATGTGAAGATGCTCAGTAGGTCTTACAAAAGTTTAAAATGCACTTTAATGTTGGCATGTTTGTTTTCATTAATGTTGAAAGTTAACATTGTCCATTTTCCTCATATTGTGACAAATATATAAATTGAAATGGTTCTAAATTAGAATAAAATATGAAGGGAAGTGCTGATTTCAAGTGTGGATGTTGCTAAAAAAAATGGAGGAAGATTGACGAATGGACAAAAGTGAGACGCCCTGATTGTCCCGTCTAAAAGGCATTCCATCTGACCAGACATAAAGAAAAGTTGTTTCCAGAGGTAAGGAAGGTTATGGTAATTTTATAGACTATGGAAAATTTATTTTTAGAAAATAATAAAGTGCATAGAGTGCGACACCGTGGCTTAATGGTTACCACTGTTGCCTTACAGTAAGAAGGTCACTGGTTCGAGTTTTGGCTGAGTCAGTTGGCATTTCTGTGCAGTTTGCATGTTCTCCCCGCGTTCGCGCAGGTTTTCTCTAGATTTCTGCGGTTTCCCCCACAGTCCAGAGGCACACAGTGTAGGTGAATTGAATAAACTAAATTGGCCGACGTGTATGTTTATGAATGAGTGTGTATGGATGTTTCCCAGTGATAAGCTGCAGCGAGCATCTGCTGTGTAAAACATATGCTGGATAAGTTGGTGGATGATTCCGCTGTGGCAACCCCTCATGAATAAAGGGACTAAGCCAAAGGAAAATTAATAAATAAAGTACATAGATACATACATAGATAACCAGCACTACTATATACTTATAAATATAAAAACATTTCATGCCAATTGATTCAATTTATTCTGACGATAACAAAAAAATCATAATAAAAACTAATTTAACTGTAATCAAGATGACACTAATCAACAAAAAAGCTGTATTGCTGTTATGACTAATTAACACACAAAGTCTCAGTTTAACATATGGGCATGATGGCGTTTATATTGTTTTACTGTATCATCAGGAACCAATGTAACAGTAAACCTACAATTTTATTCTTTTTCAGAAAAAAGTGATTCTTAACTCTGTACCTTTGTACAGCTTCTGTAAAGACTACTCGTAGAGTCTGCCGTAGAAAACTATGCTATGCTAATGTCACACGCCGTTAGCTCGAACACGTCTGACACATTTGCTACATTAATTAGATTACCGTGTCGTCCGGAGGTGAGGGTGATATTCATTATAAATTCATAATCGGGGAAACAAAGGGCTCTTGGCTGCATGACTGACAGGTAAAGTCACCTTTGGACCTCCTCTACTCAGCATAGACCAGCGAGGGCAGCAGGGAGCACACCAAATTGGGGTTGAGAGGACACACTGCTGAAGCTGTCTTATTAAACCACACTGGGTTTGTCGAGTTGTCTGTGATGTGTGTGAGAGAGATAGAAATTGTGGGTGTGAAGGCAGAGCGCAGTGGGCATGAGAGTACCGTATGCATTACCCCTCCCGTCATTTTCACACATGGCGGTAATGAAGCTGTCATGGCCGCCAGCATGTGGACATGGTTGATATTCAAATGAGAGAGTCGTTCACCTGCTGAAGACAGACCAGTCCAATTACAGCTTAGGGCAGAGACCAGGTCCAGGAATAGGGCAGATACACTGTTCCACTGCTGTTATTTCCAAACTGGAAATGAATTTTCAGTGGGGGGAAATGCCTTGTGTGGTGTCTAGAAAAATGTACTTTGAAGAACACTAGGTGTGTCCCAAATAGCATACTTATGCACTATTCTACGCCATTTTGTAGTACAAATAGTGTAAGTAGTGCATTCACGCTGAAAACTCTAAAATAAAAAGTGTGCTTTAATTACCCGGATGATGCACTCTTTCAGCCGGTAAAGTGAAGTGTGGAATGATGGACATTTAACGCACTCAACGACCACAGCTTAGATCACGTAGGGGAAGGGGCGGAGCTTTTGGGCTCCAATATTGGATAACTTTATTTATTTTAGATTGTGGAAGCAGTATTCTCCTATGAGATTGATTATACCGCCTCCCGATAGTGAATGCGGTTATACTCATGGCAGGTATAATTTTGTATTTTGGTCATTTATTTAGCTAATTTGGCAGCCGTCAAACATCATCTGCGAAACGGTTGAATTTATGCTTAGTAAAAAAAAAACATTTGGGACAACACTACAGTACATATATATATATATATATATATATATATATATATATATATATATATATATATATACTATGCTGTTGAGTGTGTAAGTGCATAGTGTAAAGTGTGCCACTTGGGGCGCAGCTACTGTGTGGAATGAAAATATATCTGGTAGAGCTGAACATCTTCTCCCAAACCCGAAGGAACTCAACGGGACCAGGCAGAGCTTAATTTGGGCTTAATACCTACCTATCATTTTAAATGGGGTCAGCTTGATGAATGAATAAATGAATGAATACTTCTGAAACCAATGTCTTTGAGAGACTGGGTGGGCATAATGTACTCTAACGGAGCAATAATGGAACATACTGTGAAAACGTGATTTTCCCCATTAATTTTATAAAGAATGCACTACATTTGCATATCTGAAGTCTTTTATATTTGTAACACATACATGATTTGTTTCATGAAGTAGACCTTTCAAACAGGTATGTGCTAGTCCTTAATGGGCACACTTATGTCGAGTTCAGACTGCATGATTTTAGCCCCGATTTTGACTCGCTGACAGGTTTTGAGAAATCGCAGACAAATGCCTGAAATCACAGGCAAATCAGTGCTCGTGCACATGATTGACAATCACACAGTATAAACTATCAAAGACGCGATCAGAGATTCGCCGATGAGTCGCCGATGCCTGTGAAATATTTGGCGTGCTAAATATCTGTAGCTGTCAGCGATTCAAATCATAAAATGAGTTTTGACTAAAAATAACATCAGCGATTGCCTACAGTTAATGACAGAGCAGCATTCACTTGTGTGTGGATACCTGCAGGCCAGCAGGAGGTTGAGGGAGAAGGTTAAAGTGCTCAATTTTAGTTTATTTGGACCCAAGAAATGGAGGTTTGACAGGAGCACCCTTGTCTGTTTGACATTTCATACAGAAAGTTAAAAAAGAAAGTTGAAGAGAAATTGCTAATTCCTTTTTAACCCAGGTGAGCAAATATGTACATTTTCTACCCTATTAAAGGCTTTTTTCATTATGTAGTTAACATAACATAAGATATACTCCATGTTTTTGGCTGTGAGATATAGTTTGGATGATATAGTTGTTGTCGACAATTCTTCCTATTGTAAAGTCATGCAATGTGAAAGCTCCTGTCTCTGATCCATCTTGAAGTGTAAACAAAGCAGCGACAAAACGCTAGCCCAGATAGTCATGCGGAGTGAAAACATCTGTGACACGACTACTTTGAAAACAAGCAGTCTGAACTCGGCATTAGAGTGCATAATGCACAGCATAATGGTCCCCAGTGGGTTGCCAGTGCAGGGCCATTGTGAGTTTGGTCACTGGCAAAACATTGGCCCCTAGTGCTGGCCCCACTTTGGCAGCCTACAGCTAGCCCCCAGGAAGACCTCACAAGGCCTACAAAGTGATTCTGCTTATTAACAGCAGGTGTTAATCATCAATTTTCACTTACACTCAATTAATTACTTAACTATGAACTTCCTCAATGCGATTCCTCAATAGCTTCGTCTACACAGAGAGCCCGTAGCGAGTCCGCAGCAGATACCTGGGCTAGCTTGCACTGGGTCTGTTTAGATTTGGTGTGGGCTGGCTGCAGACAGCCAGCATGGGCCCTGCACAAACATGTTTGCTGGGGATGTTCTGATAACTGGAAGATAATTATTATTATTAGAGTGGTGTCTAAATGCCAGATTACACAATTATGTGCATGTTAAATAGTAAAAAATAATTTAAAATAGCTTTTTTACAGATGACTAATATGACTGAAGGCTAAGTTCCTTGTGTGTGCATACAGTATGTGTAAATAAAATACAACTGCTTTCTAAAACATTTAATGAGGAAAATGACTGATTGCACCTTTAAGGAATAGTCAATCCCAGACCCAATGGACCACTTTCATTGTCTCCTAAATGAGAGGAGTATTGTGACAGTAAATTTCGTTTTAGCCATGCAGTGCTCAGCTAATAGGAAGTCATTTCAGATGCTCCTATTGACTTCAGTGGTATACTAGTGCTCCAGTCTCAGAGAGCTATTGACTAGTCTGTAATTGTCTGTTTCCCTCTTCCACAGACTGTTAACCTTGAGCTGCCACAGGGGGAAGAGGAGCAGGAATGGTCATAGCTGTCAGTCCCGCTCCACTGTCATGACAGCTCTAAAAACTGAGCAGGCCTTCACCTTAGCCAGGTTTGAAGTGAATTCAGTCTTACCTCAAATACCTGGCTTACCACACGTTCTCCAGGGAAATCTATTTTTAAAACAGATTTTTTAAAGTCTAAAACTAAGCTAATTCAGACGGAATATTCTAGCTGTGATCTATTTTACAACATATCAATGGTAGTTTATGTTTTTACATAAAGCTTATTTATTCTTGTCCAATGCATTGAATTTTAATCCTTTCTAAAGGCATTTTAAATGAACAGAGGTTCAAGTAACAGGTCGTTCATTCTCAAAACTCTACTGTTAATAAATATTACTGCCACTAGTTAATTTTGAACACTACTGATAATTCTCTGTGTGTGTGTTTCTGTTCATCAGTGTGTGGAGGTCATCTGTTCATGCTGAATGGGCAGAATGAATTCTCCACAAACAGAAGATGCAAAAGGTGATAGAGAGGGGAATGACTCCATAGGGGACACCACCATCTGCTTCAGAGCTTGTCAGCACTTTTAATGATACCAACACCAAAGTGTCTCACAGAAAATCATGATTGCTCAAACACATCAGAGCCATATTTAACATTATTCTCTTTTTATTTAACATTAGGTTGCATTTGACTTTCACTGTTCCAGTGCACGTAAGTATGTTTATAAGACAATTCTGTGTAGTTCTTGAATCTGATTCGCTGATAGCCATGCAATATTCTGCTAATACCAGCACTCATACAGCCTCTTCACCCTTGTCCAACAGCAGCAATATTTGTCAAACTGTAAAATGTACACTCTACAGTTTGACAAATATAGCTGTTGTTGGGCAACATAATGTGATGGGATAGGTGGAGTAACTGACAGTTCATCCCCCTATCAGCAGGTGGCACCCTGCTATGTAAACTGGGAAGTTCGCCCTTAAGGCACCCTTACTTCTGACTTTAGAGCTGCGTCCCAAATCGCATACTTATGCACTATTCTACGCCATTTTGTTGTATAAATAGTGTAAGTAGTGCTATTACACTGAAAACTCTAAAAATAATAAGTGCACTTTAATTACCCGGATGATGCACTCATTCAGCCGGTAAAGTGAAGTGTGTAATGATGGACACTTCACGCACTCAACGACCACCATAGATATATACATGTGTTATTATATACATATGTGTTTGTGTTTATTATTATTATTATTTTGATTACTGTTGCTCACAGAAAATAGACTTGTCAGACTTCCTAATTTACAATACTTAAAACATTAAACTAATATCACAATGGAGGAAAATCAAACACAATTAAACAATACAACTAAGATGAAATACTAAAATAACAAAATGTGTGGTGTTGCTAAAACTTTTAAGGCTTTTTTTACTCAAGCATAGTTGTCTATTTTGCAACTTTGCAGTTTATTTATAAATATAGTGACTATTTTTTTAGTAACCCTAGCAAAACCATGAAATCAACATCCAAAACACATAAATAAAAGCTCAAATTACACACAAAACAAAAGTGAAACAGAAAACTTAATCAAGCAGGACACACCAATGTAACTTAGCAAAAAGGTGGCAATAACGTGAAGTTATTCAAAATGGAGAAGGAGTGGTGTGCTACAGAGAAATACTGGGATAACTCTGCAGAATGATGGCATTTCATGCCGTTCAGTCTTATAATCTTAAAATGTAAGCAAAAATCACTTCTTTTGTCATCATATTTATGCTAGAGAATCATTAGCCGCGTTTCCACTATCATGCCTAAAGCGAGCGAGCAAGGGCGAGCCAAGGCCATTCGCGTTTCCACTGTCACTTCCTGGGCCTAATCGGGCCAAATCGGGGCTTTCTTGTGGCCAGCGGCCGGCCTTTTTTGACCCCCCAAATACCTTGGGCCAAAGAGGGCCAACTGGGGCTTCGGCGCAGAGTGAAAGGAGAGGCTGAGTGCGGTCACAGTTTTCCAATCGCACACGAGTATGCGCCAAACAAATAAATTAATAAGGGAAAGAAAACATCTAGCTTTATAGGCTGGGGTCTTTTTGCGTATGATCGCCCTTATGTTTCCCTTTTAAATGTAAGGCTGTTGCATAATATAATAAAGTTTTCATTTATAAGTGACTTTTCTTTGCTGCGTCCTCCTTGATGTTTCAATAACGCATAATAATCTTTACACCATATTAAAGACACAGCTGACAGTAAAGGTTTTCGAGGGTTTGTGCATGTTTAGATGCCTGTATGTGTGTGTGAGACCGAGCAAAAGAGCACACAGCTCTGTTGATGCCCCGAGTGGCTTTTTCTTTTTGTTATTTATTTTGGAGATAATAAACAATATGAATACAACAAAAAGACATGAAACTTTACAAATTTTGAGTCCACTTTTGTAGGCTCAAAAAATAGTGTCATATCTTCATAAAATAGGTATACTGAAATAATTTAAAGAATTACAAATATCGGATATAATAAAATCGCATTAAATAAATAAACCAATATAAAACTAACAAAAGCTAAACCACCCTTGTAGCAAAGAATTCTGGCCCAGATTTGGCAAAAAGCTGGCACAGCAGGCATTCATCCGGCACTGGCACACAGCATGTGGGCCAAACATGGCCCGGGTTTGGCAGAGGTGGCACCGTTTTTAAGGCGGCACACAAGATTTGGGCCAGATGTAAAACGTAGTATTTGGCCCAGATTTAAAAATTTGATAAGTGGGCCATGTGAGTTTGGCCAGTCTTGACCCACATTTAAAATACACTAAAATCATTTTTGAGTAAAGAAAGAAAATTCTACCAATCAGGTCACTTTGAGAAAAAGCGTACCCATAGTGTGCCTAAAGCGCATCACTCCATGGGTTTATCAATTTCATTGCAATCGTGACACACCAACCTATCTGGCCCAGTTCAGGCCCATTTATGAGTTATTAACTTGGCTAAGACTTGGCCCAGATATGGTCTGTGTTTGGCCCTTGTCTGGAAGCCAGATTTGGTCCAGTCATGTACCGTAATTCACTGCGGCATGTGGGCCAAGCAAAACCTGATTGTGTGGGCCAGAGCTGGGCCAGAGAAATTTTGCTATGTGGGCAATTTAGGTATATACAATAGCCTACATAAATCAAACCATTTTAAAGCCATATTAAATTTTCATTTTACAAAGACCTCTCTGAAAAAAAAGATTTGAGATATTTTCTAAAAACAATAAACACCGGAGGAGGTTTGAAATATTATTTATTAAGTATTTGGATACGATGATAATAATCAAATCATGCAAACAGAGCATTTTTTGGGTGAGTGAAAACAGAAACTAAGCGACCTTTTTCTGTAGGCTAGGCTGTCTTATTTACTTAAATACATGAAGAGCTTTATTAGTGGATAGCTTCTGAGCACAACGAAACATATATTATATTACTTGCTCTTATGTGCTGAAATAATTAACAATCACCTTTAAGTGTCATAGCCTATAGGGAAAAATTAATGTTTCTGGTCTTTTCGTGAGAGGGGTCTGGCTGCAGACTCGGTGTAGTGCAATCTGAGCTGCATCCAATACTTTTTAATCCGCTTACCTAACCCCACCCCTATCCCTACCCGCCACAGTGACGTCACTCACTCCATTGAGTGCAGTGTGTCTGACATTGCATCGCTGAGTGATGCAATCTCAGCTTGCATCATAAAGGCTGCATTCAGATACTATTGCTTTTCTGAGCATTTGGGCTGAATGTTTGATGGCGTCTACATAAACGAGGATGTTATAAAATACATTTTCTTTTTTCTTTTCATTTTTCTGTCTTTATTAACAGAGAATTTCTGTGGTTTTATATTATGGATTGGTGCACTCTCTGTGCTGGGTCCCTCTGTTAGTGGTGAGACCACTCGATTTCGATGTCCACAGTCGGTCGGCGAGTAAATGAATATGATGAATGAGAACACACAGGCCTGTGCGTATAGACATATAATTTACTGCTGTACAGTAACGGGTCATTTGTTTGTTTCGGTTGTCTTTATTTGAATGGTTTTGTGATTATGTGATGGTGTGCTTTGCCTGATTCCCGCTGAAGTGGGCGGGTTGTGTGACGTTTTGATTCGGGGGATGTTCTGAGGGCAGGGTTTGCGTGATGCGCTGCGAGCTACTAGCCCGACAGTGGAAACACGACATGATTTCAGCCTCACTGCTCAACTTCCTGGGTGATTGGCCTGGCCCGATTAAAGCCCTGGCTCGCACTGGCCCAACAGTGGAAATGCGGCTATTCAAAATACTATCTCTAAAGTGGTGTTTGTGAACTGGCAATGGTTTCTGCTGTTCTGACATCAGCTGCAGATGTAAATGAGCGGCGGAAGAAAGTAGAAGAAAGTAGTACCTATACAAAAGGGTTTTTGAGACTCTTCGTGTTTGATTGTCTTTTTATACACGATTATGCCATTGAACTGTTGTATAAACGCAATATCACACTCTTAGGAGTGCGCTGTGGCTGTATATTGTCATTGGTGGGACACTGAGGCACTCGGCCTGTGGCCTCGAGCCATTGCAGCCCTTCCACCAAGTGCTGATATACAGATATTTCAATGTGTTACTTTTGCCGCCATTTATACCGTGGCGATGGTGGTAATTGGTGCGCCAGCAGCTTTTGACTGCTGGGTGGCACTTTAAGCACAGATATTCAGCTTTGCCTTTTCACAACATTAAACAGACGGTTCTGTATGCGTACCTTATGTGATGTGATGTGTTCAGTTAAAATCTCATTTTAATTTAGTTTTCTTAGTAATAAACTTACTCTTACACTATACTGTATGTTTTAGAAAAGATACATGGTGAGAAGTATAGCCATAAGCTGCAAAAAGCAAATATAAGAATTAAGTTCTTTAGCCTTTATAGTGCCCTATTAAATTGCATTGGGGTGAAAATAATGTTTTGATTTCTTTGACCCTCATGGCGATGTTATTACCTCAAATCTTAAACGTGCACATATGAGAAACAACAAAATAATATTAAGATTATTGTGCCAGTGGAGCACATCACCTGATTGTGAACTTGAGATCACCTGAACTTACTTTGTACAGCCATATCGCACTGCTACTTGTTGAATATTGCTTGTATATCAAATGTAAGCATTTACATGTAGAACAATTCAATTCAATACAGAGCATTTTATAATTATGGAATAATTAAATGAATAAGCAATAAACAAAAAGTTAAATCCTAAATTACACCATATTGTAAACAAAACATAACTTAATTCTACATAGATTTTACATCAAATGTAAAAAAGTGGATTTTGCACACACAAATGATGTTCTTTCAAAGCTGTTTTTTTACAAAGATAATGCATTATTGGCTGATCACTTCAGGTTGCACATCATTTAAAGAGGACCTGTTATCTCTTATTTTCAAGACATAATAAAAGTCTCAGGTATCTCCCGAATGTGTCCGTGAGGTTTCATCTAAAAAATACCTAAAATATAGTTTCTTGTAATATACTGTAAATTCCCAATTTTGAGTGGAAGCAAAAACATACTGTTGTCATATGTGTCATTATGTGTCATATGTGTTACAATGCAAATCACCTGACTACCCAAAATAGAATGTTTCTCCTTTTAAAAGGCACTTTAGTCAGTGCCAATAATCTAGTGTTTAATGCTATAACACATAGCACAGGTCCTTTGCTGATCCTTTCCTTCTCTTTGCTCCCCTCACTCTCCTGTTTGTAATCTTCATTGTGCTCTCCATTAAAGGAAAACAAACACAGATGAAAAAGGTTTAAAAGGCATTCTGGAGTGAAACAAATCATAGCCACCACATCACAATGTCACTCCAAACAAAAGTGCTTAAAACTGACCACTTCAAAAGGCCCTGTGGAATGAAGAATGGATAGATCATGGCCCATAGATGAACTGATGGATGAATCATGGCCCCCTTGATCCTTTGTACTGGACAGTTGTTTGGTGTCGAACAGAGTGTACTATTCGGAAGGTCTCATCCCAATGCCCTAGACATTTGAAGCTGTCACTCTGGAGGGTAAACCCTTTAAAGAGATTAGGAATGAGGAATTAGCCCTTCTGAATGCAATGCATTGTGTGTCTACAATTTTTTACCAAAACAATACATCAGTAATAATGTCTGTTTAAGTTATATTTATGAAAGTTCATTAATAGAATATATTGTATAAAAAGTAATATATTTGTTTTACCCAGTTTTGGGTAAAGAACTCAAACAATATTTTGTTTCAAACCACAAAAAGTTCATTATTAGTCTGATATGCAGAGCAAAATGTTCACAAGTAGAGCAGAATCATGGACCCATAATTCAAGCTGAAAGCATAACTAAATGGAACACATCCATGAATCACAAGCTACGCGCAACTGTTAATTAACATCTATTTTTTTAGTCCACATAAAATATTGATTTGAGCTGTAATATTTTATTAGCTAACCAAACAAAGCTTCCATGAGCAGAAGTCCCAAGCTTGTATATGACGCAGAGTATATATAGTTGCTCATATGAACGTATTATCAATTTCTACTAATTGTTAGAATATAAAAATTTTTTATAATGTCTGTTTGATGGATTTCTGGGTCTGCACGCTTGCTACATTAAAAACCAAAATAAGCATAAAAAAAGTATACTACCCGACAAAAGTCTTGTTGACTCCTAGTTGATCACTTGGAAAAGAATGTACGTTTTTCTGATGAATCATTTGCATCCCAATCATCACAAATACTGCAGAAAACCTATTGTAACCCGTATGGATTTATTGAAATCATTCAAGTGTGGTGAAGGAAAAATCATAATTTGGGGTTACATTCAGTATGTGGGTGTGCAAGAGATCTGCAGAGTGGATGGCAACATCCACAGCCTGAGGTATCATGACATTTGTCCTGCCCATTACATCACAAACCACAGGAGAGGGCAAATTCTTCAGCAGCGCTCCTTCGCATACTTCAGCCTCCACATCAAAGTTCCTGAAAGCAAAGAATGTCAAGGTGCTTCAGGATTGGCCAGCTTAGTCACCAGACATGAACATTATTGAGCATGTCTGTGGTAAGATGGTGTAGGAGGCATTGAAGATGAATCCAAAGAATCTTGATTAATTCTGGGAGTCCTGCAAGAACGCTTTCTTTGCCATTCCAGATGACTTTATTAATAAGTTATTTGAGTCATTGCAGAATGTATGGATGCAGTCGTCCAAACTCATGGGTGTTATCCACAATGTTAATTCCTTTTCCACTGCAGCATGACTTTATATTCTATACTGTACATCATTTCTGTTAAGTGACAAGAAACTTTTGTCTAAGCAATGTCAGACCTTACTGTCCTAATTAATTAATTAAAAATCAAGACTTAATCATATTTTATTACGGTAAAATAAGCTTAATCTAGAAGCTTTTGCCTTTCATGTAAGCCACTTCTGATACCAAATGATCAACTAGAAGTCAAGTTATTATTTGTTGGTACTAAAACTTGGATAGGTGACAAGACTTTTGTCAGGTAGTGTATTTGAATAACTACACTTTAAAAATAAACAAACAAAAATGACTTCCCAAAATACCGTTTCAAATTCATTTCAAATGTTTTACAATTTTTAGATTTGCTTTTTTCCGCATGTTTAATTAACCTTTTTCTATTATTCAGATGGTCTAATTCAGACTTTATGCCAATGGGCTACAGTTTTTCTTTTTAAACTTTCTTTTAACAGATTCATGGAATATTTGTTTTTGTCTTATGATAAATTACCTAAACAATTCTGTCTGTACACACTGACATTTCATCGTTCGTCATTCAAAATGACAAATGTAAACAGCTATCTCATAACATAACAATATTTATAAAGCTGTGATATAAAACTTACAGTTTAAATAAATACTTATATTAAGTAATTTGACAACATTGTAGGAAATAATTTTGGCCCATCAAAAAGCATGCATATTATCAGTTACAACATAGGTCTTAAACTCGATTCCTGGAGGGCTGCAGCTTTGCACAATTTTGCTCCAACCCTGATCAAACCCAGCTGATCTAACTAATGTAGGTGTTCATGACTCTTTTGAACACCTCGATTATTTGGATCAGTTATGGTTTTGATAGGGGTGGAGTTTTGATAACTGTGCAGAGCTGCGGCCCACCAGAAATTAAGTTTGAGACCTATGGGTTAAGCTTCTACACACTAGAACAGATTAGTAGATAAAGTGTCAATAAAATGCAGTATTTAAGCCTTATAATTAAATACAAAAAAACAGCAAAAAAGGTTTGACTAGAGGCCTGTTTTTGCAAAATCTGAACCAGGACCACCACTGGTGCCCATCTAAACAATAAGTGCATGATGCACCTGATAGAAGGCAAGTTTGATAAGGCCTTACAAAGTGTTGTTACAGGATGCCAACAAACACACAAACACACACTCTATCTTGCTGTGAAATTGAATTACAAACATACCGACAGAGAGTACAGTGATCTACAAGCAAAATCCTCTTCAAAGTCTTTTTGTGTCTTTCATACAATATATACGGTCTATCACCTTGCAATAACTCATTGTCTTCCATCAGGATCTGGACTGCAGTGCAGGGGAGGGGACTCGTCTATGTGTCCTGTCTCAACATTAAGCTCCATCTGAAAAACAGCCCTCCATGCCACCGCTGCCAGAGCCAGACATCTTCCCCGTCACTCACTTGTCGGCAGGGAAATGAATCTGGATGCAGCATGTCCCCCATTCATCAGCCTTGACAGGCTACCTTTGCCTGGTTCCGCTCGGATGGGGTCCCCGTCACTGCAGGCGAGAGAGCATATTTCTGCTGGAGATGAAGAAATTACTGTGTGTGCCGCACTGTGAAGTGACTCGTGAGCCGAGTGTCATTTGGTTGGGTATTAAACGGCATCAGGTTGCCCTCATCTCACAAATACTTCTAGAGGGCAAATGCAAAGATGCACATTTTATATTGCAATCCACAATGTTGAACTCTTTTATATTATAATTAGTTGATATATAGCTTCTTGAAGATGTATCCTCCTGAGAAAGATTACATATGATAGTTTTGTATTTTAAATGTCTTTGTGTGAATGGCATTGAGAAATATTTGCTCAGAAAGCGTATCCTCACAATTACTTGAACCCACTATCTGCTGAATGCCAAAGATATTTGGATAAAGGGAACAAAACAAGACACTATATAGACTATATCAAAGTGTGTGTGCGTATGTGTGTGTGTGTGCGTGTGTGTGTGTGTGTGCGTGTGTGCGTGCGTATGTATATATATATATATATATATATATATATATATATATATATATATATATATATATATATATATATATATATATATATATACACACATACAGACAAGGCAACATTAAACTAATGTTTGTTTAATGTTACAGGACAAAAATTATTACTTCATTAGAAGCATGGTGCTTCTACAGCAGGAGTAACTGTAAAAGCAAAAGGAAGCTGTCTGAATCAGATGTCCAAGTGCTAACCCTGATTGTATCAAAAAAAAAAAAAAAAAAAAAAAAAACACAGCTACCCAACTCATTGCAGAATTAACTGTGCACCACAACTCTCCTGTTTCCAGGAGCTCCACAGAGTCACTATACATGGCCGGGCTGCTATAGCCAAACCTTTGGTTGGATGTTGGTTTCAAAGATGCCATCAGCGAAAATTTTGGGCTGTGGACTATGTGAAACATTGTTCTCTGATGAGTCCACATTCACTGTGTCTCCCACATCTGGGAGAGTTATGTTGTGGAGAAGCCCCCAAAAAAGTGTACCACCCAGACTGTTGATCAGGGATGGTTTGGGCTGCAATATCATGGCACTTTCATGCCCAATACTTGTGCTAGATGGGCGCATTACTACCAAGAACTAACAAACCGTTCTGGAGGACCATGAACCATGATTAAAACATTGTATCCTGAAGGTGGTGTCATGTATCAGGATGATATTGCACCAATACAGACAGCCAAACTGGTGGCAGTGGTTTGATGAACATGAAAGCGAAGTTGAACATCTCCCATGGCCTGCACAGCTACCAGTACTAGATATTATTGAGCCACTTTGGGGTGTTTTGGAGGAGCAAATCAGGAGACGTTTTCCTCCACCAGCATCACACCCTGCCACTATTCTGCAAGAAGAATAGCTCAACAACTCTCTGCCCTATGTGCAGGACCTGTATATATCATTCCCAAAATTAATTGATGCTGTATTGGCCACAAAAAGAGGCCATACACCAGCCTTATGTATTACTGTGGTCTAAAACCAAACACAAAGAAAGATATTTAAAAGAATATAAGGAACAGAACAGATCTAACCACCCAGTCTTCATTGTATTTATTTTTTTCAGCTATGGTAATAAATGGATGACAAGATCTGTTGGTTACTGACATTCTTTAAAATAGATTTGTTTTTGTTTATCAAAACAAAGATATTTAAACAGGATTGGAACAACTTGAGAGTTAGTAAATGATCAAATAATTTTAGTTTTGAGGTAAACTATCCAAAAAATTCAAACAATTTCATGTTAAGAGGATTTTTTCTCTTTCACATTTTACACATCACAGAGACATACACTGAATTCAGGGCTAGATTCAGGAGAACTGTTGCAGGTAAGGCTGCTCTTGGAGGGTTTATGAGCGCTAAACTGATGTTGTCCTGGTGCTTCATTCTTTGAAATCATCAAAATGAATTTCATAGAAGTCTGAATAACCTCATTCTTTTTATAGAAAATTGCACTTTATTATGATGGTCCCTTCATCACATTTTGATTTGTTACATTGCCTCTACATAGCAACTAATTGTCATCACAGTATTAGAAGACTTTAAAGTTAGGATTACGGTTATGTTTAATGTAAATTTACGTACTTACAAAATTTCTTATATATGGTTAAGACATCTGTTGGTGGACCAATATGAAGCAGTCGGCCAATACTATAACGAGTATTAGTAGTTGCAATGTAACTTAGAGTTGTCAAATATTTAAAACTAATCATAATAAAGTAATATAAAAAAGCATATTGTATAATATTATATTTATTATAGTAAAGTAATTGGAAATCTATTATTTAGGTTGGTTATTATGACTTCATTATGAGGAATGCTGAGAAATGGTGTGATACAAACTGTTAAGCTGTTCTTGCAGTGATGCTATTTAATATGGCATAACCAGAAACCCAGAACTGTTGTTTTATTAGCACATGCATACAACAATGACACTTTTTTCCATCAGTTATTCAGATTAAATCACACTACAATACACTTTAAGTGACACTTCACTAGTAGCTTTTCATCTATGGGCCATTGTATCACACTTATTGAGACAAAGAGCTCCTTAGAGAAAAATCAGCCACTCAAAACTCAAAATGGCATCATTGTAACCTGTTCCTGAATGAATGGGCATAACCGATTTCCGCAGACACATTTTAAATAAGTGTGTGCAGTGCTTAAAGGCGCACTGTTTCACACAGCCCCCACGACGTGATGGATAACAGTGCCAGAATTGCTCCAAACTAATATCTTGTTAGAGGGAGAAAAGAGAAGTGCCCAGTGGGTGAGCTCTATGTATGCGTTAATGTGTGTGTGAACGTGGAGCTTTGGGAGGGAGGGCCTGGTCTCTCGAGGGTCCCTTGTATCCCTGCCAGACCGTATAAATCAGCACGTGGCCCACGGCCGCAATAAGCTAGAAAATAAAAAAAGCATAAAAGTGTCGGAGTGAAATAGAGGAAGGGAGAATTCTTTTATGATGAAACTAAATTCTCCTTACTCTGCAGTAGATCCACTTCCCTCGCTCTGATTGTTTACTCCTGACACCATTCATCATTACGCTGCCACAAATGACTCAAATTACCACACCTGCTACTCGTATAATACCCACACAACCAGGGCTTAACACTCAGGTAATTGTTTCAGGAGGAATTCTTTCAGTAAGACCTGATGCGACGCTATAAATGTGGGGGAGAAATTCAATTTGCACACTTTTTGGGCGTTAAATGTGGCAACAGAAAGCTTCATGAACATGATATCAGTGGCAAGCAATCAACAGTGGACAAGAATCTTATTTAAATTATATATATATATATATATATATATATATATATATATATATATATATATATATATATATATATATGTGTGTGTGTGTGTATGTATGTATGTATGTATGTATGTATATGTGTGCATGTGTGTGTGTGTGTGTTGAATTGAATTTTTATTTGACAGATTTTAGACAAAAATACAAGCATCTCATATGCACACACACACACACACACACACACACACACACACACACACACACACACACACACACACACACACACACACACACACCTATATATATAAAATACAGTACAAATTGTAAAATTATGAAATGTTATTGCACTATAAAATAACTGTTCAAAAGTAGTTTATAATTTAATTTAATAATTTATTCCAGTGATTGTAAAGATTTTCAGCTTCATTACTCCAGCCACACGGTCTTTCAGAAATCCCTCTAATATTTATTAGGGGCCTAGCAGCAAACCTGTTGGGGCACCTATTGTTTTTGTTGGCATTCCTATTATTATTTTATATTGATTTATATCACCACTGGTCTGCATAGTTCGGGACTTGTGGAGCTGCGCATTTATGAACTTGCTCTACAGTGTTTGGACTTTCAGCAGTAAAAACTGAACTAAACTGAACTTAAACTCTAAAAATGGGACTGACTCAATTTCAATTTACTATAATCCTCTATGTGAAGCTGCTTTGACACAATATACATTGTCAAAGTACTATACAAATAAAGATGAATTGAATTGAATTTAGTTCAAAAACCTTCTTTTGCAGACTCCTCCTTGACAGTAGATTCAATTTTCACCAAATTTATCTTCAGACTATGCTGACCCAAAGTGATGTTAATCACAATGACCACAACACATAAATTCGGTTTGGTTTGGAGTAATAAATATTTATATCAAATATGCCATATTTGGCTAAAATTCCTGTCTGCCATATTGACTGTTCAAAAACCTCTTTTGCAAACTCCCCCAAGGCCAAAATACCACCAAATTTGGTTCGGATCATCGTAAGTCCAAGTGTTGGCAAATTTATGTCAGTAGGCAATGGGTTTTTATTTATGGCACCGATAAATGTGCTGGGGTCCGTTCCTTGTACGTGGATTACTCAATTAGCTGGATTTGGATGTTGACGATTGGACACGATCCAGGATCGTTTCGTTCATCAAAACTTATCTGAGACTTGTTGTCATAGTAACCCTAGAAGCAAAGAATTGTGGCCCAGATTTGGCATAAAGCTGGCACAGCAGGCATTCATCCGGCACTGGCATACAGCATGTGGGCCAAACATGGCCCGGGTTTGGCAGAGGTGGCACCGTCTTTAAGGCGGCACACAAGATTTGGGCCAGATGAAAAATGTAGTATTTGGCCCAGATTTAAAAATTTGAAAAGTGGGCCATGTGAGTTTGGCCAGTCTTGACCCACATTTAAAATACACTAAAATCATTTTTGAATAAAGAAAAAAAAATTCTACCTATCAGGTCACTTTGAGAAAAAGCGTGCCCAGAGTGTGCCTAAAGCGCATCACTCCATGGGTTTATCAATTTCATTGCAATCGTGACACACCAACCTATCTGGCCCAGTTCAGGCCCAGTTATGCGTTATTAACTTGGCTGAGACTTGGCCCAGATATGGTCTGTGTTTGGCCCTTGTCTGGAAGCCAGATTTGGTCCAGTCATGTACCGTAATTAACTGCGGCATGTGGGCCAAGCAAAACCTGATTGTGTGGGCCAGAGCTGGGCCAGAGAAATTTTGCTATGTGGGATCAGTTCTGATAGATCAAACCTGCGTAGGAGCGTGTTCATTTCAAATAAACAGGATTAGATCTGGTCAGTTCGAGCAAAGATAACACTAAAAGTATGTACAGAATGCTGATAATTTCTTACAGTATTTATACACACCTGGGAAAATAGTATATAATAATTTAAATATATATATTTAAAAAGAAATATATTAATAAAACTTATGCAATCTACACTCCGAAATAAAAGTAAGAGACTGTCACCTGGTGGTTCAAAGTGAAAATTTATTGATATGAACTTTTTAGATGCAAACGCGTACAGCACAATATTCAACTTTTTTTTTAAAAAAAAGGATAATAATTTATGCAGTCATGCACATGTTTTGATCACTAATATGCCGGTGATTGATACCTTTACCGATATCAAAATGCTTTTTTGATGAAAAATTTATTTATACAGTTATTCCTTACGCTGATTAAAAAAATTGAGTGGGCCTATAGACTACTATAAAAAAAAAATCTTCTCTAAATGTAGAACTAAATACATTGATATGCATTGAAATACATGATGAATACTCTTGACACATGAAAGAGTAAAGAGTGCAGCTCACAACAAATGTGGAAAGTTATTATTGCGTGTCATATTTAACTAACCGTTTACTGCTATTTTGATCAAATTTTTCTCACATGGATAATTGAATATTAATCAGAAGATGTCATAACGTTGCTGTGCCGTCAGCCAATCATTACATTGCTGATCATGATTTCAAGGATCAATAGATCTGTCCTTCACAACACACGCAGCGATCTCAGATTAGTTCATCCAGACATTTTAATCTGATTCGCGAATTTGCTTGAAGAACCAAATTAGCCAGAGATCAGTTATGAAGATTAAAAGGATCTGCCAACTCATCTTAGATCATTTAAGCGAGGTACGAAGAACGGACCCCAGGTATAGCATCAAACCGCATCTGAGGATGTCTCTCTGCAATACTTAAATATCCTTACTAACCTTGCTGCTTTTGTCCTCTGGAATGCTTTGCTCATTCGGCCTCTTTACTGCTTTGATCAATATAGCTCTGAACTACTTGGCCCCTTAAATGCTGCTTACTGGAGAATATTATATTAGAAAATGATTTTGTTCATCAAGGCGCCATTTATTAAATATAAAAAAAGAAATTGTTAAATTGTAAAATAATTATTAAAACTTTAAATCTCGCCCTAGCTGTCGTAAAAAAACATAAAATTACAGATTTTTTTATAGTGTACTCCTCACAGTGACATCACTAGCTCAACTGCGCATTTCAGCTTGCATATGCAAGTCAGCAGTCAGATACAATTGCACATAAGACATTATATTTACTCCAGAATAACCATTCAATATCCAAAACTTGTAGGTTAGCAGGAACATTTTTGCTAAGCATACTACAGATAATATTTTAAAAAACTCTTTAGTGACAGAATGGTTACAGGGTTGAAAGCAAGTACTGTTCAGCCAGTCATGTGATCTCAACACGGCAACCACCATGACGCAAACATCTATCTGTAAAATGAAACCATTACTAATATTGTACAACTGGATGTGTAGATTTTTTTTTAAAAAGGTCTGCACTTTTCATCATGTCCAAACCAATAAATCAATATGAATATTTCAACTGCCTTCCTTTCATGAAGGAGGAAACACAGCATAAAGTGATCAGCTTGATTTCTCCTGACTCTGCGACATCTGAGAGGCATTCAGAGAGTTATATCAAAGAACTCAACATGTCCATGACCCTCTCCGTGGCATAAGTCACATGCCAGCACTTCCAACAACCACTGACAGATGTGACACCCTCCTGGACTTGAGGCGCTAAATCACCTCAGGGACACTTTGGCAGGTTCTCAGAGAAACCGACCTGGCCATGAACACCTAAGACACGTTTAAAGCCCCGCATTTCCACCTGATCGAAATCCATATCTTAAGAGCGGGGCACAATCTATGTCTTTTTGACTTTCTCAGTTTGTGTGAATTTACATAGAATTCAAAGCATGATTTCTTTTTAGATTTATCTCTGTTATATCTACATATATCTGTTATATCAGTTTAAAAATCAGTATATATATATATATATATATATATATATATATATATATATATATATATATATATATATATATATATATATATAGTAAATGTATTTGTTTTTAATTTTATTATTTAAAAAATAATAATTTTTTCTCTATAGTGAAATATGTGTCCTAGTTATTTTTTTAGCAAAGTGCCACACCTAGATATGTCAACATCTAAAAAAACAAAAAAAAAAAAAACCAATGTGTTTTAGGGTTTTATGACTCTTTAAAAAAGTCACAAAATCTAATTTCAGTAGGGGCGTCATAGTGGCATGGTGGGTAGCTTGATCACCTCACAGCAAGAAGGTCGCTGGTTCGATCCTCGGCTGGATCAGTTGGTATTTCTGTATGGAGTTTGCATGTTCTCCCTGTGTTTGTGTGGGTCTCCTCCAGGAGCTCCCGTTTCCCCCACAAATCCAAAGACGTAGTACAGTATAGGTGAATTGGGTAAGCAAAATTTTCCGTAGTGTATGTGTGTGAATGAGAGTATATGGGTGTTTCCCAGTGATAGGTTACAGTTGAAAGGTCATCCTCTGCATAAAACATATGCTGGATAAGTTGGCAGTTCATTCTGCTGTGGTGCGAAAAGGCACGTAAAGAAAATGAATGAATGAATAAATTGTGTTTTTTTTTGTAGCTCAGCAATTAAACAAAGAAACTTTTTTTTTTTTTTATTCTAAATGATAATTTGCCCCAACCTACCCCATCATTAGTCCCCATCTGATTGGATGGCAGGCCAAATAATGGATACCATGGGCCAACTTTTGCCAGCAGGCCCAAGGTTGGGTGTCTGTGGTCTAAACTGTTAAATAACAGACGAAATTAAAATGACAAAATGTTTAATTTTTAAATAAACTATACAAATTGGCTAAAACAAATTGGTAAAACAAAAAATTTGCCAAAAATGTATTTTTACCCTAAATGAAGGTTCAACAATACCTTTAAAGTTTTTTTTAACACATTTCTTTTTTTTTACACATATTTGATTTTCTCTGTGTAATGTTGGTATGGCAACTAGTAAAAACACATATACAGATTAAACAGTTGAAATCAGAATTATTAGCCCCCTTTGATTTATATTTTTATTAATATTTCCAAAACGATGTTTAACAGAGCAAGGAAATTTTCACAGTATGTCTGATAATATTTTCTCTTCTGGAGAAAGTCTTATTTGTTTTATTTCAGCTAGAATAAAAGCAGTTTTTTAATTTTTTAAACACCATTTTAGGGACAAAATTATTAGCTCCTTTGAGCTATATACATTTTTCTTCGATAATCTACAGAACAAACCACTGTTATACAATAATTTGCTTAATTACCCTAACCTGCCTGGTTAACCTAATTAACCTATTTAAGCCTATAAATGTCACTTTATTGTCACTTTAAGCTGTATAGAAGTGTCTTAAAAATACCTAGTAAAATATTATTTACTGTCATCATGGCAAAGATAAAAAACAAACCCATTATTAGAAATTTGTTATTTAAACTATTATGTTTAGAAATGTGGTAAAAAAAAAAACTGCTCTCCATTAAACAGAAATTGGGGGAAAAATGAATAAGTGGTCTAATAATTCAAGGGGGCTTATAATTCTGACTTCAACTGTATATCTTACAATATATTAGATAGCTAGCGAGGCATTAAATAACTAAATAATTTAATGTAATCTAAATAAATTAATTAATTAATCTCGAGTGCTAAATATTATTTTTGAGATTAATTTATAAATTGGACAAAATATACTTAACCCAGGAATGTACTTTTGCTATGGTTAAATAAAAATTAAAATATGACTTAAACATGTACCACCAGCATTGTCCCATTTTAAATAAGCACAGAAATGTAAGTTAAAAAATATCTTATCCTGGAAATTTACTCTTGATATGGTTAAATAAATGTTTAATAATAACCTCACATGATTTTCCTTTAGTGTTGATATGGCAACTAGTAAATACTATAATTTTTGTTATGCTAGCACGTGTGGAAAGGTTTAAACCTTAAATATTGCAACATAACCCCCACTCGCCCCCACTGTAAATCATATCATTGCACATGATCAGAAAAAGTGTGTGTTGATGCTGTAACATCAAGCTGCTCTGATAGAGTTTAGCAGCTGCCTCTGGTCTCAGATGACTGTCGTATCAGATGGCTAGTTTGTCTTCTCATTGGCTTGCTCACGCTACAAACACACAGGACCATCAGTCATGCGCTAACAAGCGTTAGCATGCCAAGCCGGACATTTTTCTGGCAATCAGAGTCAGGTGTGCCGTAGCAGTAAACAGGGGAGCAGCCCAGTAAATATTCTGCAACGCCGGGACAGACGAGTGTGTGGGAGAGATGTTTATAGCAGGTGGAAAAACGCTTGTCATGCTGATGGCCCTGATTTATTCCGGGAGAAAATTTGACACATATATCACCTTTGATGGCCAAGCAAAGCTTCATTCTTACTGATGTGCACACGCACACACACACACACACAGATGGACTTGTACAGCTGTCTTAATGGGGACTTCCCATAGCTGTAATTATGTTTCTACTGTGCAGATTGTATATTTTATGCCCTAAAAGGGAGTTCCTCGAGGGCTACAGCTCCGCACAGTTTAGTTTCAACCTTGCTTCAACACACTTACCTGTCAGTTTCAAACAAGCCTGACGGACTTAGTTTGATCAGGTGTAATTAGGGTTAAAGCTAAACTGTGCAGAGCTGTGGCCCTCGAGGAACTGCATTTGACACCTGTGTTCTAAACCCAACCCTGACAAGAAACAATCTTCATTTTTACATTATCAAAATGCTTCATTTCGTTTGACTTATTTACCACATGATTTATCATGAGATGAAAAATGTCTCTAAGGTAAAAATTTACTTGTACTGCTATTTGCTGTACAAAATGTCCCCACAACGTTAAAAATACAAGATACATACACTGTCTAAATGCAGTTTGCTCTCTCTGTGTCTGTGTTGGGTTATTAATGGCTATTAAAGGCTAGTATTAAAATTGACGCAGTGTAGCGTCATGCATTTCAGAATTCTAAACATAGGTTTCTATCAGGGCACACACAATGGCGCTTCAAGTCGGCGCCCATCAGGACTCAGGACACTTCATGTTTCTGCCGTGCCACAGAGCTCCATCTGAATAGTTTCATTTTAAATAACATGCAAATGTGCGTGTCTGGTGGGCTGTGTCGCAGCTCTAAGCGGGTCATCCATGTGCCTCAGTCAAAGTTAATTTAGTGTGCATGGTTAGTAGTCTCGTTGTACAAGCTCGGACCTTTAAACTAGCACACAGTTTGCTGTAAAACTATACAAAGACACAAATGATTCTGTACTCTCTACTTGGTCTGTGTCCGAGGCGTACATGTACGGCTGAATGCTGATCCTCTCATTCATGCTGCTTGCTTCTCTCTGTCTGCCTGTCTGTTGCCAAACACGGGGGAGCTCTTGGCTCCGCCCCCTTGTTACATTGGGCGGGGATTTGAAACTAATTTTCATATGAAGCAATAAACCCCTAAAACAGCCAGCTGTGTACACGCCCCCAACATGACACTCTTTAACACATAATAAAAAAAATCTGAACATCAAAATGACGAATGATGATTGACCCATATTAGTGAAAGTGAAAGACTGTAAGTTGTAAATGCTTATATTTTCTAAATATGAATAGTGCTTTTGTTGTGGATCATTCTAGTTCATTGATTACCTCAGGGTTAACATGTTCATCATAAAAAAAAAATTAAAAAAAAAGATTCCATTATTATTTTATGAGAGATTAAAAGGTTTAAATTTGGGATGTGCGATTAAAGGTTCCATAAATGTGTTGTGGACTGAGAAACTTTAGATTTTTTAAATGGTGCTTACACAAAAAAAAAAAAAAACATTATTTAAAAAAAGTGTTTGAGGAATTGGAACCCAGCAGGCACCTTAATCTTAAAGCAGTATCAAATTGGAAAACAATTTGTTGTCAACTGCCTACCTAGATGTCCAAAAATACATTAAATTGACATTTAACATTGACGTCAAAAACAGGACTGTGTCCAATTTAATTTTGAAATTAAAGCTTTCAAATGAATAAAACTGGTATCATAATACTTTTGTATCATTATTATGATAGTCAAAAGGGGATCAATCTGCAGATGTCAAATAGATGTCAAGGTTTTTACAAAAAATTGATAAGCATCTTTGAAATTAGTTGCTTTTTGATGTATGTATTTACACAGCAGGAACTAAAAATGGTTTTCATTCATTCATTTTTCCTTCAGCTTAATCCTTGATTTACCAGGGGATGCCACAGCAGAATGAACTGCTAACTTAAAATGGTTTTATTTCTAGTAATTTTCATTTGGGGAAACCAAATTCGCTTCTATACTTAACAGCATGGTCCACTACAGCACAATAGAAACAACAGAACTGATGTAAATATGCTGAATGGTCCAATACATGAATGCAAAACAATGTTACAAGACACACATTCAGAAAGCTATTGTTAATTACTAATTACATAGTAGGATAGAGACAAGAATTGTACATGGTTATGAAGGTGAATAATTAATACTGCTTGTATAATTAATTAATATAAGTATCAGTGTGATACACTTAAGAAGATAATCTTGAAAAATTTTAAATATTCAATAGTAATAAGCAAATTTTTAAAATATGGATTAACTAAATTAAAAAGTAGGGTAAAATAATTTAATACCTGGTTCTGTAACAGAACAACTTTCTCTTACAGTCTGAAATACATCTTCAGACTTTCTCTATGAAAACACTGATGCAACGTGGGATCTCTGTAGCACTCGTCAGAGCAAGTGGAGCTGCAAATCACCCAATCCGCGTGGTTGTCTTATTAATATTTATTTATTTTTATTTTTTATTTTTTTGCGTATTGACATCTGTGACAGTAGTTTTCATTGTGCTGACAGTTTATGTGCTGCTTCATATTCATTGTTCTGTTAGTGTAGGTAAACTTCTTTTCACAGTATTTGCATGCAGTTTGTGTTTTGTATGGCGCACCCCACCTCTTGCTTGCCGCAGATGTGCAGGTAAAGCGAGTTTGTGCCTGTAAACACAGCTTAGACACCCTCTTTCAAAAAATGTATTGCGATTTGTTCAATATTTCTACCTGTTTGAATCGTCACATATTTGAATCAAATAAGATTTTGTCATCCATTTTGTTTCAATAGCAAAACTTAAAACATTCAAACAAACATGTTTTGAAATACACAACACATAATGGAAGCAGCTGCGATTACAACGTCCTACATCAATTCAGTAGTTAATGTAGTTGAAGTTCATCAAATTTCCTCAGTTCAGCGTTTCTAGTGGTGAATGCAGTGTACAAATGCAACCAAAATATGGATTAAGGGAAGTTAGTTATCAAGGACCAAACTTGGTGGCTAGTTTCCTGTGACTGCATTCCTGTAACTCGTTCCTGTTTCTAAGGTCTTAATAATCCTGGCCCTGGCCATATCTTGAGTTGATGCTGTGGTGGTCATGGAGGAGTGGAGAGCATGAGACTGATTCCTAAAAGTCCCCAGTGAAAAGAGTCTCCGCATTAATCCTGAAGGGCCAGGCAGAACACCCGCCAGCAACTTACACACACACACATGCAGTCATACGTCAAGCCTTCTCCAGTCTCCAGTTTCTAGACTGTAGCTCTGCACAAGAAGTTTGGCCAGAGGAGAAATAGTGCCCAACTGAGTCTGGTTTCTCTCAAGTTTTTTTTTTCCTTCACTTTTGTCAATTGGTGAGGTTTTGTTCCTCTCCACTGTCACCACTGCCTTGCTTGGTTTGGACCTTGTGAAGCTGCACATCAATGGATTTGCTCTTCAGTGTTTGGACTTCCATCAGTGAAATTTAAACCACACTGAACTGACCTAAACTGAACTTCACCTCTGAAAACTGGACGAACACAGTTTCAGTTTACTAGAACTGTTATGTTAAGCTGCTTTGACACAATATGTAACTAACAACTTCCATTATGCCGTCATTGCAAAAATCGCCACCAGGGGATTTAAAGTGAGCGTACACACCATGCTTTTATGTTCAGAAAACCCTGCCAAGCCATGACTTGAGAGCTGCAGTTTTGGCACCTTGCAGACATAAAACTCTGACAGAACATTTCTGAAAAGTCGTTGGAGGTATCGCTCTGTTCCTCTGATAAATGGCATCTGGCTGTACCCTGCCACCACCACAGCCAAATTAACAAGCAGCATGAACAACAATTAATAATGGCCTCGGGTCTGCAGGGCACAGTTCTTTTAATGAATTACCCATCCATTTCCTCTGCAGTCTTGTCTCTGATTTAACACAAAGCAGCTGATTGCAGACAACACCTCATAAAACGTGTTCCTCAAATCACCGGCAGACGGAGATCAAATCCTGCCAAAGTCACTGTAAATATTAATGAAATGGTGGAGTTATAAGTGTTTTGGGTGTTGACTGTTGTCATTCTCCACAGGATAACTAAGCATATACCAGCAAGAGGTAAAGCCGTTTATGTCGTGTCCTTACGTAGGAGGTCTAAACTACATTTAGAGAGCTAGTCGTCAGCATTCCCAATTCATCTCAATGGCAGTTGCTCAGCAGGCACATGACCCCTTAAACGTATGTGACCTGCATAGAGCTTTCCATCTCCAACAGACAGGGAAAGCCCTTTATAAACCCACTAAAATTCTTTGTTACTTGTAAAATGTTTAATCTAACCATAATCATTTCAGGTAATCACTTTAGTATGTCTGCCAATATGATTTTTTTGCCTTTGTAATGATACACTTACTGACCTACCAAGCAGGGGGGTGACACTAATTAGGTTCAATGTGACAAGTGTCAGGTGATTTATCTGTTTACTCTTCATCCAAAGCTGCTGCATGACTCACATGAACACAATTACAGCCAATCGAAAGATCCTAAATAATTTACGTGCCTTAATTTGGAATGGAATTGTGAACAAATTAGACGTTTTAATGGGTAGGGCTACAGAAAGCATTTGTGCTTTTTCAGCAGAGCTGGTTCTGGATTTTTTCCAATTCATATCCAGGGGCGAATTTAAAGAGCCATGAACCCCCCACCCTGTCTCATCAGGGTGTTTTCACACCTCTATTTTGAAAAAAAGTCAGGAAAGTGGGTGAGTCCAGCTCTGTTTAGGTGGGAGTGTCGAGTGACGAAGGAGGAAAGGGTTTGCATAAAAATGAGAGTCTTCGGTTCGAGTACATGCTGATTTTCAAAAAATCAGGCAAAACAAACACACAGACGCAGAAGATTATTAATTTGTTGAATTTAACACCTGTTCAGCCCTTTCACTTTCATTCAGGAACATTTCATGCATGCCCCCCATGACAAACAAGATATTGGATGCGAAGAACTTCTTGAAGATTGTAGTTTTAATGAAATGTTTGATACCACACGACGAATGGGAGAAAAAACCTCTGCATTTTTTCGGTAACTTACAGTAGATGCACCTTGTGTAGCTTCAGAAAGCATTGTGTGCATATACATTTTGTGCAGCCACAAAATGTGGCTAAAATCCTACACGACACTAATTGTTTGATTAAGGTGTTTACATGTGTCAGTGCCAATAGCCTAGTGGTTAGGTGCGCCGACATGTAGCACCAAGGTGCTTACAGCGACCTGAGTTCAATTCCTGGCTCGAGGTCCTGTGTCGATCCTTCCCCTCTCTCTGCTCCCAATGCTTTCCTGTCTGTCCTTTACTGCCCTATCACATTAAAGGTAAAAAAAGCTAAAAATAAATAACTATACAAAAGGGTGTTTACATTCAGAGAGCAGCATTTACAGCATATCTATCAGCCCATAATATTGTAGTGAAATTAGCGTACTGTAAACTTAGTAACTAAATAATTTTGGTTGCATTTACACAGCAAGGGTCAAGTGACTCAATTCCAATTTTTTATTGTAATGTGGCACAGATCGGACTCGACCCAAGTAGGTGTAAGCAGGAAAAAATCACATGGATTCTGATTTATTCAATCATTTTCTTGTCGGCTTAGTCCCTTTATTAATCCAGGGTTGCCACAGCAGGACTTATCCAGCACATTTTTACACACCGGATGCCCTTCCAGCCGCAACCCATCTCTGGGACACACACACACACACACACACACACACACACACACACACACACACACAGGTCAATTTAGCCTTCACACAGATACGCCAACTGAGTCGAGGATCGAACCAGCTACCCAGCGACCTTCTTTCTGTATGGCGACAGCACTACCTACTACCTACTGTGCCACTGCTTCACCCAGATTCTGATTTACTCAAATTCAGGCCTTATGAATTGTATCTGTGTCCTCGTGTCTGCAGTGTAAGCAGGTAAATCGGATTTTCACCTGTCAGTGCGAGTGGCTCATCATTAAAAACCATAGTGAATGACGTCAACTGTGATGCTTTTATTTCAGTACAAACTTCAGCGGAGTCTCAAACCTCTAATATCATACAAAAGGACTAAAATGCTTTTATTTTTAAGTTAAAGCATGTTAAGGAGTGCTTTTTCAGCAAAGCTGGTTCTGGATTTTTTTCCAATTCATATCCAGGGGCGAAATTAAGGGCCTACTCACACTATGCCATTCGTACCGTACCCAGGCCTGTTTACCGGATCGTTTGAGAAGTGTGAGTGCGCTGAATCTGGCTCAAGCACGGTTCACTTGGCCGGCCCTGGCCCGGTTGGAAGAGGTGTGCCTGAGCGTGGTTCACTTGGGCTTTGGCACGGTACGCTTGTGTGCGAGTGCAAAACGCGCCAAAGCCTGAAAATGAAAGCGAGACGTGACTTTTAAGGGGCTGTTTCATATGGATTTATAAATCATTCTTACTGTTCAGTGAACGCAAACTGCCGTAGTTTATTAAAGACGAGAACTCCTCACTGCACGACAGCTGCGCGGCTTCAGCAGACCTCCTCACTCCTGCAGCACGAGAGCTTTATGATTATTTTTGAGCGCCAAAAGTGGCGGATCTGTTCGGCGAAATATCTGACTGCGTGTCACCACATCCCTAATGACTGTTTGGTGAAATATTTGACTGCATGTCACTGCATATCAAACGACTGAAACGATATAACTAGAGAAATCTCCACTGTGCTGCTGAGTGAGAGAGCGCTTCTCACTGAACAGCGCAGCAGCGATGACGTAAGCGTGCCGAGGCCCGTTTGTGGTGTAAGCGGGCTGTCGAGGGGGTACGGGAGGGGGAACAAGCGTGCTTTGGCCCGGTTCGAGGCAACTGTACCTAGTGTGAGTACGGCCTGAGACAGCGCTTCTCACTGAATAGCGCAGCAGCGATGACATAAGCGTGCCGAGGTCCATTTGTGGTGTGAGTGCGGGCCATCGGGGGAGACAGGAGGGGGGACAAGCGTGCTTTGGCCCGGTTCGAGGCAACTGTACCTAGTGTGAGTACAGCCTAAAGGGCCATGAAACACCCCCTGTCTCAGCAGGGTGTTTTCACACCTCTAGTTTAAAAAAAAAAAGTCAGGAGAGTTGGTGAGTCCAGCTCTGTTTAGGTGGGAGTGTCGATCAATGAAGGTAAAAAGGGTTTGCATAAAAATGGGAGTTTTCGGTTCAAGTACGCACTGATTTTTAGAGAGGCAAAACAACACACAAAAGCAGGGGATTATTAATCTGTTGAATTTAACTGCAGTTCAGCATTTTCACTTTCATTTAGGAACATTTCATGCATGCCCCCACATGACAAACAAGATATTGCATGCTGGATATTGAACTGCTGGAAGAGTGTAGTTTTAATGGAATGTTTGATACCGCACGACAAATGAGAGAAAAAAAAACTGCATTTCTTGGTCACTTAGATGCACTTGGTAGATAGCATCAGAAAGCCATGTTTGTATAGACTGTCCAGTCACAAAATGTGGATTAAAAATGCTTTTATTTTTAAGTATTTAAGAATGTTAAGGAAAGCGAGAGAGAGCAAAATCTGCCACGTAACCAATATAAAACTGTTGCATACATCACATGCATAAATCACGCCATGGACATGACATTAAAATGCCTACTGTTTTAAAAAGGCCTGGATTAAAAGAAAATGGCCAAATGAGAACTTTTCTGTCATAAACTATAGTAAAACAACTTGTCGAAATTTTTTTTTTTTAAATGAACCCCTGCAAACAGAATACAGGAACTGAGAAAAAGAGCACTCTTTTATTATCTTTTAGATGTCAGTCAGCGCCCAGTCTTTTTTTCCTGGTCATTGTCATTGTGTGCAGTCTAAATGCAGACAATCTGATTTTAGAAGATGATGTGTGCCGGTCATCAAAAAAAAAAAAAAAAAACGCATACAGTCACAAAATCGCAATTGACCATCAAGATCTGCAGTGTAAATGTAGCCTTTGACTACGGTATATCTTTTGGCTCGTTTCCAATGACTGGTACAGTACGGTACGGTTTGGGTCGGTACGGGTCACCTTTATCAGGCTTGCGTTTCCACTACCAAGGGTACCCTTTTGGTGGGCATGGTGTATGACAAAGTTTCAGTCGACGTCATTTTCGCTCGAGAAAATGTCTACAATAAAGCTGTACGGGTCGCTCACATATCATATGAAAAGCACTTCTCACAAAACAGACACTTTACACACATACAGAAGTATTTACACACATAAATACTTCTGTATAAATGTTTATTACTAACTTTTCTATGAACATGAGTTGATTACAACTGCAGATCAATGACAGTGCGATATAGCCTACTGTAACGTCTGTAATTATATTAAATAAATAAAAAAATGAACTTATATGAACACATACAGACACTTACAGTCTCCGATATGTTACCAACTACAGAAAAAGCACACACAGCATACAGTACATTCTGTCCTTAATTAGGTTCAAAACAACACAAAGTATAGCCTACAGTCAGTGAAAACCTCTCATCTGTGTCGGTAATCTTCAGCAGCACGTGTAGCCTCTGTTAGAGAGTCATTCCATCATTCCAGTTCATATTAGTTCAAAAGGTGATGATAAAAATTAAAACAAGGCAGTTTGTTCACGTTTGCTGAAGAAATAACATGCTTCTTGGCTTCCCCTTTTTTTCCGCACTCCACTCTCGCGTTTGTCCTTTTCTTTCTGAATGTGTCATTCTCGCATTTGTCAGCTTCTTACAAGGTCGGGTTTACAAAGCTTTTCAATAATCAAGCGCACGTTATCATTATCAGCTCAAGAAGTTTGTTATTTCAGATATACTGTAGACGCGCGGCAAGCGCAAGCAAGAAAGCGAAACTGCTCGCTCTTCAGACTGGCTCGTAAAAAGCTACGAGGCACAGGTTAGATTCTGCTCTACTCTATGGGTTTGTGGCTGTTCATCAAGACGACGACAAGGTTTGTTTGAGCCCGGATCGACCATTTCAAAAATGGCTAGTCCTTTGTTTACATTTTGTCTTGTTGCGTAAGCGAATAACGTATCATTGTAAACCAATAGCGTTTAATAGTGTTTTTTAGACAAAACAATGATGACCCATGTCTCCAAACAATTCTTCTTCTTCCCCTTGATTTAATTACAGTTGGCAACACAATGTGGCATCTCTGCCTGTGCCATCTGAACACTGTAACAGCCTTTCATACATATTAATGACGTTTTACATCATTTACAATAAAGCACACTGATTGGCGATCTGGAAAGACTTAAAAGTCTTTCACATGAATTAATGCTGAAAGCTCAAAGATGTCACGTTGTACTCGCTGGTATAGACATCTAGACTTCTACATGCTGTAATGCGCCGTGATGTAGCTTCTAAATTTTTTTTTAAACCGGAAATTGCTCAAAATAACATTAAAAAAACAACCAATTTTCACTTTTTTGTAAAATATGTGTACTAATAGTGTTTTTAGCAATGTGGGACACATATATAACTGTCAACATCTAAAAAAGGTGTTTCGTGACCCTTTAATAATTTGGGGGTCCTATAATATTTCCATCCATGGGGCACAACGGTCCTAAAATACTCCCTTAAATCATAAAAACTGCTTCTTACAGTATATCACTCAATCTCTTTTGTTTTATGTTTTATCTTTATGCAATGTCTACATTTCAAATTATTTGTTTTCTTAAATTAATTCACAGCTAAAAATAATAAATTAACAATAATATATATATATACAATAAAATGCAACAAGGCGTGAACCAAACCAACCACTAAGAATGTTTTCTATATTCATTCATTATTTTTTCTTCACTTTAGTCTCATTTTTCAGGAGTCGCCACAGCGGAATGAACTGTCAATTTATCCAGCATAAGTTTTACGCAGTGGATGCTCCTCCACCCGCAATCCACTACTGGGAATTGTTTTCTATACAGTGCTCGGCATATAGGAGTACACCCCATTTTGAAAATGAATATTTGTATCCATTTTTCAGTGATAATGGGTAATATATATTGATGCATTTGAACAAAATAAATTTATTAATCAGATTTTATTATTTAGGTTATTTATAGATTATTTATTAAAATAATATTTCAATCAGAACATATTTAGAAATTGAAAGATAATACAATTGAATTCATACAAATTATTGCAAAAAAAAAAAAACTACAACATTTCAACAAATTATATATAATATATAATGTATATATTTTTGTTTCTCTTGACTTTTCCCTCTTTTAAATTTGTATTTAATAATTTTCTATAACATTTACATATACATTTGGGCTACCAATTTTTGAGCCATTATTGTAAGTTATTTAGTTAGATAAGCTCCAGATTTGGCTTCAGTACTGTCTAATCTAATGTATATGCACAAATGTAATATTGGAAAGTATCCTATATAAAATAATAATTTAAATGAGAGATTTGTGAAGGGTGTACTCATATATGCTGAGCACTGTATTGCATATCTTATATATTTCACTTATGTGTTATGCTCATTTTGGAATATCACACAAAAAAGCTTCATGGAAATGCCAACATGCATTTGCAAAACAACTGTGTAAGATCAACTTTTTGTCTGATGGAACTATGATGGAAACACATTTACTGAATACATTTTAGCATGCATCATGATAAAAAATGAGTGCAATGAGACATTGGACAAACCAGTGGATTGACTACATTATAAAACATCTGGGGCCTCATGTATCAACGCTGCGTACGAGCAAAAACTTTGCGTACGCCAGGTTTCACGCTCAGAATCGCTCACGTTTGGATTTACTAACAATGAACTGAACGTGGGAATGTGCGCACCTTCACGGCAGCTTTCTGGCAGGCGTACGCACATTTTTTGTGCGTGTGTGTTTTATTTCCATTGGCGACTCCTAGAGGCAGTTGTGTTAAATTCCTCTCTACAAAGTGTCTGAGCCTTGCAATGGCAGCTGTATGAGATGGGTTCATCTAGCAGGTATATAAGGTTTCCATACCATACATTTGACCAGCTAAACATTAAAGCACAATTTGCAGCGGTCGCCTGTTTTCCCAATGTAATCTGAGCTATCTACTGCACGCACATTGCTATAAAGACACTATCTGAAGATGAATTTGCATGCGTGAATCAGAAACATTTCCATTCAATAAATGTGCAAATAAAATATGATGCAAAAACTTATTAATGATTCCTACTTGTCCTTTTCGTGATAAATAGTTGGCAAAATCTGATATGTAGCGGGAGAAAAAAGAAGAAAGAGTTCATCAGACGCTGGATTCGAACCGAGTTCATGCTCGAACGTGTCAAAACATGATGTCCTGCGTCTTACAAGCTGCGCCACTGAGACTGTTATGAATTCTGTAACATTTTACAGCTATAAATCACACTATTTCTTTTTTAATTCACTCGGTGCGATGTTCAGACCCAACTGTGTTAACCGCATCAGCTAAACTCTCCCACTATATTTTTTTCTTTTGTTGTTAATTCCAGAGAACAAACTTGCAAATAACACCGCTTTTCTCCGGTCTACCTCCGAAAGCAGCACCTCCATTTCACATTCTGTTCAAAGTTTCTCTTTTGGCTTGCTTTTGCCTTTGCTTTTTCATTGGGTTTTGCCAAAGTATAGTCATTAGCATATTCATACGGGGGAGGAGGCAGGGAGGGGTTTTGTGCTTGTGCATGTTGCGCTCAGTTTCACGTTCATTCGGATGTACAAAAGAATATGCGTGAGATTCGGCGTACGCAGTGTTTCATACATCTGAATTTTTTTCTGCGTACGCACATTTACAGCTTTGTGCGTACGCAATGTTTTAGTATGATTTCCACGCAAGTCTTCGTACATGAGGCCCCAGAAGTGTTGTTTTGGTCATCCTAAAACCCCTTTGCTGAAGTCCATCAACAATGTGGTTTAGTATTATAACCTATCTGTTTGTGCCATCGATCCGTCTCTTCTTGTCTTGTTTATCTGAATTAGCAGGATTTGAACGCGGGTAACATAAGACAGTCCAGTGATGTCATTTCGAACATGTTTAATAACAACTTTACTGAACTATAATACACGGTCAAAAAACTGTCTTGCTTCCATCTTCATGACACTACTTCTTCCTTACCGGAAGTGACATCAGCATATACTCTATATTAAAAATTAAATTACTTTTAGTAAAATATTTTCAAGTTGCTTTTTACACTATTATCCATTTAACATAAATAAAACAATGAACTTATGGCTCTTACATATCCGGCCCCTAATTGTATGGACAGGAGACCAAACAATTATCATATACATATTTAACTTCTAAGAGCCATTCAAATTTAAACATCAATAAGAAGCATAGAAATTCAGTCATTCTGTAAATGTAGTCCTTTCACATTGTCTTTGTTTCACCTATTCCTCTTAAATTGCTTCTTGAATTAAGCACAATTTGTTTACAGGTCTCTCTAGAATGCTTGTTTTGGTTTGTAGCTTCACACGGCGTACAGCTCCACTGGAGTCAGGCAAGGTTTGAACTACTTTTCCCATTATCCATGAATTGCGGGGAGCAGAACTGTCCACAATTAGCACTACATCGCCTGGCTCAAAGTTCCTTTTAAGTTTTGTCCATTTACTGCGTTTTTGAAGAATGGGCAGATACTCATGAGTCCATCTGCTCCAAAACAAATCAGCAAGATATTGGACTTGTCTCCAACGTCTTTTCATATACTGGTCTTCTTTTTTGAAGACGCCTGGTGGCATGCTGGGTTGAGTTTTTAACAGTAGTAAATGGTTAGGTGTCAGAGGCTCAAGGTCATTTGGATCCTCGGATGTGGTAGTTATTGGCCTGTTGTTTATAATGCTTTCCACCTCACACATGATGGTATGAAGACTGTCATCGCTGATAGATTGTTCCTTTAGGAGAGCATTAAGTATCCTTCTAACTGTACGGATCTGACGCTCCCAAACTCCTCCCTGATGGGAGGCAGCTGGGCTGTTGAAGATCCATTTAATGTTTTTCTGCAACATGGCCTGTTCTATTGTGATGTGGTTCAGATTTTTCAGTGCTTCTCGCAACTCTCTTTCTGCACCAACAAAATTTGTGCCGTTATCTGAGCGCATGACAGCGACTTGTCCTCTTCTACTTATAAAACGCCTTAAAGCGTTAATGCAAGAGTCAGTGTCCAAACTATCAGCCACCTCAATGTGAACTGCTCTAATCGTTAAGCAAGTGAACAACACTCCGTACCTTTTTACAGTACTCCGGCCCCGTTTCACTTCAAAGGGTCCGAAGTAATCAACACCCACGTTTGTAAAGGGTGGTTTATCAGGTAGCAGACGGTCCTCTGGCAAACTTGCCATTTTCTGTTCCCCAACTCTTCCATTAAGCCGGCGACAAACTGAGCATTTATGTATTAATTTTCGAATGGCTGAATTAGCTTGGGGAATCCAGAATTTTTGTCTGAGAATGGACAATGTGTAGTTTCGACCACAATGTCCGTATCTTTGATGAATGTCACTTAAAATGAGTGTTGAAATTCTGGAGTATTTTGACAGAATTGCAGGATGCTTGGATTCATTTGGCATGGCTGCTTTGTTAAGTCTACCACCCACTCTTAGGATCCCATCCTGGAGCACAGGGTCAAGCCTGTACAGCTGACTTCTTCTCTTAATAGTCACATTTTGTTTGATAGCCTCAATTTCTTCCAGGAATTGTTGTTTCTGACTGTGCTGAATAAGAAGAATTTCTGCTTGGTTTAAATCTTCCAGACTCAGTGACCTTTTCTTTATTTTTGATTTGAATTTTTGCATTTCAGTTTGTAGAAGGGATGCTTGTTTTTCTGGGTCTTTCTCAGATGTTTCAATAGACGCCTGAAACTGTTTCCTTGCCCTACAGTTATGTCTCTTTTAGTCTTAGCATCCATGCCACTGCCCTTTTCAGACGAAACCAGCTCGAGTAGTAGTCAGTTAACCTGCACAGGATGTCGTTTTCATTGACATTAAGAATGTTGACTTTGGTTTCAATTTTAATTTCAGGGTCCTTTTGTTGATATTGATTAATCTGATCTGGTCTTTGTGGCCATTCTTCTTCTGATTTCAACAAAAAGTTTGGGCCCTTTGTCCATGTTTCTGCTTGTAGAAAGTCCTTTGCCTTAATACCTCTAGTAGCTTGATCTGCTGGATTCTGAGCTGATCTGACAAACTTCCACTGTAACGGAGTGGTGGCATCCCGTATTAGTGAAATCCTGTTGGCTACAAAGGTTTTGAAGCGGGCGCTCTCATTTTCAATGTAACTTAGCACCGTTGTGCTGTCTGTCCAAAAAATAGATGGCTGCAGTGGCATTTGTAGTTCTTGTCTTAGTATCTTGTCCATTTTGACTGCTATGGTTGCGGCGGTCAGTTCCAATCTAGGAATTGTGATTTGTTTAAGTGGGCTTACTCTTGACTTCCCCATCAACAATGAGCAATATTTCTGATTTTGTTCATTTGTAAGAACCAGATAAGTTGCTGTGCCATAAGCACTCTCACTGGCATCAGAGAAATGATGCAGTTGAGCTTCTGCTGTGATGCCAAACTTCTCTGGCTTTAGACACCTTTTGAACTTGACATTTGAGATCTGACTTAAATCTTCTAGCCATTTAACCCACTGATCAGCACGCTTGTCGTCAATCTCATCATCCCAGCCATATCCTTGTTTGCACAGATCTCTTAAAAGTAACTTAACTGGTAGTATGAGTGGAGCCAGAAAGCCAAGAGGATCATAGATTGAATTAACCACTGAGAGGATACCTCTTCTACTCGACGGCTTCTCTTGGACTTTGATATGGTATGTGAAGGTGTCATCATCTGTGCACCACTGCATACCCAGTGCTCTCTCTATGGGCAAAGAGTCCTGATCCAAGTCAAGGTCTTTTACTCCACTGGCCCTTTGATCTTCTGGGATAGACAACAATACTTTCCTGTTATTGCTCACCCACTTCGTCAATCGAAAACCTCCTTCCAGACACAAATCTTGAATTTCCTTGACAAGGTTGATTGCTTCTTGCTCATTGGACACTGATTTTAAACAGTCATCCACGTAGAAATTGTTCAGAACTGTGTCCACAGCCTTTTGCGATGCTACATGTTTTCTGTCCTCTGCTGTCTTTCTCAGTGCATAAGAGGCACAGCTAGGAGATGAGGTGGCACCAAATAAGTGCACTGTCATTCTGTATTCCTCTATAGGTGCATTCAAATTGCCATCTGGCCACCAAAGAAAGCGAAGTAGATCTGTGTCTTCCTCAGGAACTTTCACCTGATAGAACATTGACTCCACATCTGCCATCACAGCGATCGGTTCTTCTCTAAATCTGGTGAGTACACCAATAAGTGTGTTTGTGAGGTTTGGACCTTGAAGCAATTGGCTGTTCAGAGACATACCTTGAAAGGAAGCAGTACAATCAAAAACCACTTGAATTTTGTTTTTCTTCGGGTGATACACCCCATGGTGTAGAATGTACCACACCTTGTTGTCGTTGCGATTAAGATGTTCAGTGGGAACTCTGACAGCATATCCTTTTTCTACTATGCTCTTCATGAACGTAGTGTAGTCATCAAGCAATTCTGAGTTCTTTTGAAGCTTTCTTTTTAGGTTAGCTGCACGTATTTCAGCAACACATCGATTGTTTGGCATGTCAACTGTTTCATCTCTCAAGGGTAGCTTCACACAGTAATGTCCATTCTCAAATTTAGTCTTTTCCTGCATTAACTGCATGAATCTTTTGTCCTCCAGTGACTTCTCCTCTTTCTCCTCATACAGGCGTTCTGGAAAGTCTGAGTTATATTGCTGAATCAACAATTTTTCGATTTCCACTACTGAGAGACGATTAACTGTATGATGTGGCAGTTTGGACCTTTCTGCATTGTTTGTTTTCTTAATGGTGCCATTTACTACCCAACCTAGTGCAGTTTTAACAGCATATGGTCCATCTTGTTGGCTGTTTATGATGTGCCATGGTTCCATTGCCTTTGGATTGTTTGCACCAATCAAAAGCCCCACCTTTGCATCAATACAGGGTATGTTAACTTCACTTAAGTAAGGCCATTTTTTAATGTCTTCCTGTTTAGGAATGTTCTCATTTTGAACAGGAATATTGCTGTGTGTAAAGACTTTAGGTAGTTCAATATACTTGGTGTCGTCTAGCCCACATACTTCCAGGTCGGTGAGGATAAAACTGCTCACTAACTTCTTTTCACCTGGCTTGTCTTGACACATAGTGCTCAATAGAATCTGAGTTGGCTTTCCTTTCAGTTTCAGTTTATTTCGCAGCTCCTCTGTGCAAAATGTTGCTGTACTTCCAGCATCGAGGAAAGCATATGTTTCCACATATCTGTCACTTTTATTTGACTTGACTTTAACTGGCACTATTGACAGCACACAGTTATCTCCCCCAGACTCTGTGTAGTTGCATGATTGGTGACTTAGGGAGATCTGGGCACATGAGATCTCTTTGTCTGGTGTCTCAACCTGCTTTGTCACTTTGCGATCCTCCTTCATATGTAAAATGTCTGGATGCCTTTGAGAGCATTCTTTACATTCAATTCTCTTTCTGCACATCTTACTCAGATGACCTCGAGTTAAGCATCCAAAACATAAGCCTTTTGACTTCAAAAAGTCCACACGTATACTATGTGGCTGCTCTTTGATTTCAGTGCATGACTCAAGAGTGTGACTTTTTGAGCAAAACATACATGGCTTTTCAAAAGCGCTTACCATCTTAGCTGGACTGGCAAGTTTACTTGATGTATCTTGAGGCCTTCTTTCCTCCATGCATATGTTGGTTGCAAAGCTGCTCTTTTTTATTCCCCTAGTAGCAGGAAATTTCTCCTTCTGATTCACCTTTGCAGTTACAGCATTGCGAGTGTCCAGTATGTCTCCAAAGAAAGGATCTGTGACCACTTTTGCTTGACGATCAATAAAATCCACCAAATGAGTAAATCTAGCTCTTACTCCCTGTCTTTCCTTGATGTCATATGCTTCTGATCGCCACCTTTCTTTCATTTTGTATGGTAATCTTGAAATTACATCTCTCATATTGGTGGGACTGTCCATCTCCTCCATGGACTCCCCATCTTCTAATGTATTGCGACATCCAATTAGGAATAAAGCATAAGCACTCAAGGCTTTGCCATCATCAGACTTGATTTGAGGCCACTTTTGAACTTTATCAATAAAAGCTCTTGCTATAATAAGCTCGTCTCCATAATGCCTTTCGAGCAGTCGCTTTGCTTCTTTAAAACCTCTGCTTAACGGCATATATTCACAGCTTCTGACAATCTCTTGAGGCTCTCCTGCAGTGTATTGTTCAAGATAATACAACTTGTCTTTTTCATTGTCTGTTTTATTTTCAATGGTATGCTCAAAAGACCTGATAAAGGATCTATAGGTTAATGGATCCCCTCTAAACACTTGTATGTCTTTACTAGGAAGCTGAATTTGTCTTTGTTGTCTCACCAACAACTCAGTCAAGTCATTTTGTTTCTGCATAACTTGAATAATGCTGTTGTCTGCTTGTGGATAGTCACTGTGTCCAGGTACTTGTATGTTCAGTTCTGTTGCTGGATGTATCTTTGGACTTGAGACAGACTTTGCTTTATCCTTCGCCACAGTAGAATGAGAAGGTGAGCTTTCTTTCTGCTCTGTTTTCAGTTCAAGCTGTTTATGGTGGATTCCTTTTCTTTTCTTTGACCGCACACTACTTTTTCCATCCTCTGAATGCTCATATTCTTTCAGAACCTTTAATTTGGCATCACTTTCTGCAAGCGCTGTTTCTATTTCAAGTTCCTCCATTTTTGCCTTTATCTGCATCTCTTCAATTACAAGTTGTTGTTTTTTCTTTAATGATGCTGCCCTTGCTAGCAAAGCTGCACGTTTTGATTCTTCTTGTGCATATGCAGATGATACAGAGGAGCAAACAGATCCACTTGTAACTGAATCACACCGCTGCTTAAGCTCATTTTTGTTCAAAGATACCTGTGAGGCACTGTCATGAGGCATAATATCATCCTCCATTTCCACATTGTCATTTTTCTCTTTTTTCTCAGCTACAGCAGCTATCCAGTTTTCTGTTTTATTCCTAAAAATATTCACAGAGTCCATTTTAGGCTGAAACCAGTTTTGTTGGTCTGCAATCCTTTCATCTTCAGACAAAAGATCTTGAACTTGAACATTTAAATCATTAAACTCTGCTAACAATTGTGCAAAGTCAAGTTGCATTAAATCGTGCACATTCTGCAGATTTTCATCATCATTCATCAACCTTTCTAGGGTTTTTATATTACTGGTAAGAGCAGATAATTTAGCTCTTCTCAATCCAATAATTCTGTGCAATTTCTCCTCTAAAGCCTTTTCAGTAGGTTTAGGCGCCCTCTTGTGTTCAAAAGCTGCAGTTTCACTTTCGCTTCCTTCAGCCATCTCCATTCAATCAATGCACAAACTGTTTGCAGACGATTAAAAGTACACGCAATACTTTTCTGCATCAACCGTATGCATTTCAGCTTCTTCAAATATGCATTGAGTCATCATATAGCCGAATCAGAGTCCGTTACCTTACTGTTATGCAATGTTTCATACGTGTCAGTCACGTTCCTTCCTGTAAAACAGCTTTAAATCCACCGGAGAAATATCATCCACTATTTATAATCCACGATCGCGAGTCATTTCAGATCACTCAAAGACGATAGTTTAGAGATGAATCTCCGTCCGTCATAACGTGCCACGTGCGCTCCTTCATTTTCATATCCATAGAGCAAGTTTTTTGACTAAATTGTTTGTGCCATCGATCCGTCTCTTCTTGTCTTGTTTCTCTGAATTAGCAGGATTTGAACGCGGGTAACATAAGACAGTCCAGTGATGTCATTTCGAACATGTTTAATAACAACTTTACTGAACTATAATACACGGTCAAAAAACTGTCTTGCTTCCATCTTCATGACACTACTTCTTCCTTACCGGAAGTGACATCAGCATATACTCTATATTAAAAATTAAATTACTTTTAGTAAAATATTTTCAAGTTGCTTTTTACACTATTATCCATTTAACATAAATAAAACAATGAACTTATGGCTCTTACACTATCAAAACTGTCTTCAGTGGTTGCGCTCACAAAAAGCGTCTCACCACTTAAAAAGGCACCGTACATTTATTGCATTTTGTCCTTGTCTTCTAAGGTGCAAGCAGTTTAGTACATAAGGAAATATTTGTTGTGATATTCTAGTTTTGCACATATGTATAATTCTTGGCTTTGGATGGAAACAGTTACTGGCAAGATTGTGTGGTTTGCTGCAACTCTCTTGAGAGGTGAATTGGAGTTATCTCTACAGCAGGGGTGCCGTCCTGGAGGGCCAGTGTCCTGCAAAGTTTCATTCCAACCCCAATTAGACACACCTGGGCTAGCTAATCAAGCTCTTAAAGCTGCGGTCACACTGGGCTTTTCCTCCCATAGACTTCCATTCATACGCACGCGAATGCGTCAGACCAGAAACGCGGGGTCATGCGTCAAGTTTTGAAGGTTGCTGCAATGCTAAGTTCAAGCTTGGTGAACTCTGACCTGCGAAATTGCATCACTTGACTGTGTGAGACCAATCGAGGGTCAAAACATGACCTCTCTGGACAGAAATTTAAAACACGGAGCAATCGCTTGCTTTTTTAAATGTCTAATCATATTGTTTAATCCCACCCCTTTTCGCAGAGCCATACGACAGAATTTCGCAAACTCAAACTCTGGTGTGATTGGAGCTTCAGGCTTTCTAGAACCATCCTTGCAGGTTTGTTGAGGCAATTTGGAGCTAAAATCTGCAGGACATCTGCCCTCCAGGACCGAGTTTAGACACCCCTGCTCAACAGCTTCATGGGTTATGTAGTTTTTCCCCCCCATAAATCCCACTATTATACAGATTTGTTTTTTTACTAAAAGTTGAATTAAAGTGAAAAGATACAAGAACAACTGTTGTGTTCTTACAATGAATGCTGGTGTGATTGCTCAATTAGAGCTATTTATTTAAACAAGCCTCTGAACACTGAAATCTGATCCTTGGTGAACTCTACCTGCCAAACAAGCTAGCGAGTTTAAAAAAGGGTGGAAAGGGTGAAGGGGTGGATCTTGGTCCACTTCCTATAACCATAAAAAGGACATATTAAGCAATGTTGCCCCTTACAGTTCGATACAGATATGTCAGAAGATTTTCATTTGGGAGATGGAATTCTGAACTGATAAAAATACTATTACTTGGATGCACATACAAGAACTGAATGCATAATTTTCTTTTTTTGTTGTTGTTGTTGTTGTTGTGGTTGGTCCATACCAAAGGAACTAAGAGAACCAAATAACAACTGTAAACATGAACTTAGTTTTTGTTAAAGCAAAATAAGCTATTAACCAACCACAAGCTAAATCACAGTATTACAAAGACTCCTTTGATGAAAAAATGACTTTGTGCTAAACATACGAGGTACAAAGATACCAAACTCGGTAAACGGACCACGGAATGTCCCTAAGACGGGCCATCTGGAGAAGAGGGAGCTTGTTCTTTCATTTTTCGCCTTCTCCGGATGTGACAGCCCAAACACTGCCAGTCTGGAACGCTCTGCCATCCAGCCCGCAGGATCGATGCACTTCGCCAGTGGCTCTCGGGGTGTGGGAGAGCAATCACCCTTCCCTCACACTTCCAGCCCCCCCTCCAGAGCCTGGGTGCAAGGTGACAATGAATCTCTTGCCTCCTGCTCTTCCACGGGACCCCAGTGCTTCCCGGATCAGCCCTACCACTCCGCGCTGCCCCACCGCTGGTACCTCAACAATCGTACCAATGATGCAGCTAGCGAGGGCTCTGCCAGCCCGGTACTCAGCTACGCGATTCAATTCATGAGAGTGTATTTCTCCAGGGATAGCCAAGATGGAGAGCCGGTTTTACTGCCTGTACTTTATCGTATCCAAAAACAGCGGTGGGCTACGGCCAACCCTAGATGTCCCCGTTTTGAACTGCTGTCTTTACAAGCTGCCGTTCAGAATGCTTACGCAGAAGTGCATCCTCCAGTGTGTTCAATCACTGGGATTGGGACACTTCATGTCCGCATACTTCCACGCCACCGTCAGTTTCTATGGTTTGCATTTAAAGGTCCAGCCTGGCAGTATAAGTCCTCCCAGTCGAGCTCTCTCTGTCTCCGCGGATTTTCACTAAACTCACGGAGGGTGCCCTAGCGCCCCATCAGCTCGCGGTACTCCGCATACTTAATTATCTTGACTGGCTTATTTTAATGCTTTAAAGGGATCAATTGATTATGCACAGAGACAGGGTGCTTCCGCACTTCGACCTATTGGGGCTTCAGGTCAATCGAGAGAAGAGCAAGCTTGCCCCCGTGCAGACCATTTCTTTTCTCGGGTTTGGAGCAGGACTTGATCAGTATGACGGTGCGCTCTCGGGGGAGGCTGGTGCTGACCTGTCTGAGAGAGTTCCACAGAGAAACTGTTGTCCCACTGATATTATTTCAGAGGCTCCTGGAGCATATGTCATCCATAGCGGATGTCTCGCTGCTCGGGTACTCCATATGAGACCGTTTCAGCATTAGCTTCACGAACAGGTCCTAGATCATGGCACATGAGAGTGCACCTGATGAGTGTCGCTCCGCTATGTAGCCGCACCCTCAGCCTCTGGATGGACCCTGCTTTTCTACAGGCCTGTGTGCCTCTAGAACACATGTCCAGGCATGTTATCGTTTTGACGGATGCTTACAGTTGTGCTGCGGGCCCGTGTGTTGCAGGCTGTGTGTTATTCCTGTCTAAGTAGACACCTCTGCTGGTAGCGTTGGCATCGGTCAAATGGGTGGGTATCTGAAGGTATTTTCAGTCAGCAAAATGTGTCAGTGTTTGGGGCTGGCCCACTCTCATGTTTTTTCTGAGACCTCCACTTATCAAAGCCAGAGTGAGCCGTGTCCCTCAGGAGTGAGAGCGCACTCCACTCGGAGCGTGCATCCTTTTGGGTGTTAGCACATGGCACCTCTCTAACAGACATTGTAGAGCTGTGGGCTGGGCAACACCTGATACATTTGCAAGATTTTTAAATCTTTGAGTGGAGCCAATTTCCTCACATGTGCTGGGAAACCCTAGTAAATGAGAAAATTCGGTTAGGTGTTGTAAAACACTTGTTGTGCCTTTCTCTCTAACACAGAGATACATGTGCTTTCTCGCTGTCAGTTCCCCACTTGGTGAACCCTGCAGAGTTCCTCCTAGGCCCCCAGAATCTGACTTGGTGGAGGAGTCAGGTGTTGGCCCGCTATGTTGTTGGCATGCCCGCTGGTCAGCCCGTGTTTTGGGTATAGGTACCTGCAATGCACGATCCCCACTGGGGAGCCCATATGCTCATTAGCTACAATGTAGTCCCCCTACCTAGGTGGGCTTTTGTTTTACCTCTCCACTAACCATCTTTTTAAATGAATACTCCACCTTCTTCATATCTCTTCTCACCACCAGGTCTCCCCATTTGGGAAGCAGGTGGCCTCCGCAGTGTCCTTCCTATCGAGACTGCATTCTTTCTCAACATACAGTCATATTTAAAATTCCTAGAGTTTAACTAGGGGCATTTTTACGAATCCTGAAAAATATATCTAAGTCTGTAAAACTTATTAAGTAAATTTTTATAGCTTAAAATTTATTAAGTGTGATAAGTGAGGGCCAGGGAACACGTTGGACCCCTGGTGATGCAGGTGCGCTCACGCTCATGGCTTAGCATAACCTTTCACCAGGTGCAAGGTAAGGTTCAATCATTGTGGCGTTTTCCATAGATTACCCCATAGTGGACGTCACACAGCATTGAAGTTCCCCTACCGAAGGGGAATGCTCCGCTTACTAAACTAACCCTCGTTCACAGAGGGAGAGGGAGGGTGAAAATGATATGTTTCTTCGCCACAATGATTGCTTCTTAGCTGTTAGCCGTGAAAGGCTCTTTAGCCAGAAAAGGAGGCTTAAGCTTAGCACGTGCAGCGCTTATATATAAAATTAATTAGAAGTAGCGCCAGCTGTGCATGCTGAGGCTACCAACTTATTGGCATTTCATTGGCCCGATTGTATAGATGTTTGGATTCTGACGAAATCCCCATAGTGGAAGTTTCCACATAGTATTTCTGTACCCCCAGTCGGGGAATGAGGGTTAATTTAGTAACCTCAGCATTTTCTCTTTATATGCTACCTCTTGACTGACCTGTCTTTCCCTGAAATGTATGATGTCTGTGTATGGTCGGAAGGGTCCAATTTCGCTGTATGTAACATTGTTGTGACAAGACTCATCTATGAATCATTAAAGATAATTTTTCTCACACTCTCAAAAATAAAGGTAAAAAAATCTGTCACTGGGACAGTACCTTTTCAAAAGGTACATTTTTGTTCCTAACAAAGTACATAATAGCTACATATAGTACATATAAAGGACAAATGAGGACCTCACAGTAGTTTAAAGGTAAAAAAAGTGACTCTTAAAGGTACTAAAATGTACCCTAAAAGGTACTAATGTCCACCAGCATGGTACAAAAGTGTACCCTTTAAAAAGCAAACAACCCAATGACAGATTTTGTACCTTTATTTCTAAGAGTGAATTGATAAAAATGACCAAAGATTTACTTTTGAAACCTGATTAATGCACTGCAATGAAAAATAATTGACAAAGCATCCTGACACATCACATTACTTTATGGCATCTGTTTAAGAGTTAACAGTCGGGTGAGTAACACAAATGCCCTATTGTCACTGCACAACTGAACAATCAAGTCAGCTAAAGATCAAGCTAAATTCTCAGAGGCACTAGAGTACCATCACAGCGTTCCCTTTAATTGATAAAACACTTGGCTGGTAAAATATGAAGGCCAAGCACTGGGCCATTATGAATCATCTCAACCATAGCCTTCATTCGTGGAAAATGTGAGGCGTCAGCGCCCTGCTCTGTAATGCCACGGCTCCACAAAGGTACTTTACATTAGACGCCTGCATGAGTTGCATCTGCTGCGACTGACCCCAATTAATATTTGCTTACATTTCAGTGGTGTCTGCATCAGATTTAAAGGCATAAAATGAAGACAGGGGCTTAATGGGATGCTGACAGGAGGCCAGTTGGAAAAGTAGTATATTTCCCTGAGGGACGCCTGGGGAAACCACATAAATAAGCTCCTGTTATTTTCAGGAGAGTTAGTAAGGTGTGCCTTTCTGTGTGTGAATGGGGAAAAGTGAAGTAGAGAGGAAAAAAGATGGGAAAGTAATAAAGGTGTGAATTGGTTTGGATAAATGAGCAATGAGGTATTAAAACACCACAATGATCTTCAGTTAAATTGTAATAAGTCATACATTCACTTGAAAAGTCAGAAGGAATGATATTTTTAATATGTTGAATTGATCTTGGTTGACATGGTGGCACAGTGTGTAGCGCTGTTTTCTCACAGCAAGAAGGTTACTGGTTTGAGCCCCGGAAAGGTCAGTTGGCATTTCTGTGTGAGGAGTTTGCATGTTTTCCCCGTGTTCACGTAGGTTTCCTCTGGGTAAGTTCGACCACATGTGCTATAGGTGAACTGAATAAGCTAAGTTGGCCATAGTGTATATGTGTGTGAATGCAAGAATGTATGGGTGTTTCTCGGTGATGGGTTGCGACTGGAAGGCCATCTGCTGCATAAAACACATGCTGGATAAGTTGTATAAGTTGGTCATTCCACTGTTGTGATCCCTGATTAATAAAGGGACTAAGCTGAAAAGAAAAGGAATGAAGCAGTGTATTGATCTTATAAGAGACAGTTCAAAACATGAATGCTGTTTGGACTTTAACAGCTTAAATTGCGTTCAGAATGTAAATGTTAAATGTAAATGTTCTTGTGAAAAGTACAGTGTGCTGAGTTTCAAATTTGAAACGTTAAAATGATATAATGTTAATCAAAAGGCCAATTTGCTGCAAGTGAACTTAATTTAAGCACTTTCAAGACTGCAATATTTTTGTAACAATGTTATTGAAAAATATTTTTGTTTCTTTCTTTTTCTGAGCACAAAAGAAATAATATTAAAACAACTCTGGGAACCCAACACTTAATGGTAACTAACTGCCATAGTTCTTTTTTTTAAAGAATTTCACAAAATAAATATAACGGTATCTTTTTAATGGGCTCTTCATTCCAATGTACATGGGTCAAATACTTTAAAGGTGCAGAAGGTTATTGTCTTCATTAGCATTTTTTGTTGTGCTGGTTGAAAGTCTCTTCACAATCCAATAGTAATGATTGAAGTAAATGATCTAAAAGTGTTTATATGTATTGTTATAGTCTGGGTAAGGCATAAGACTAAAAAATGTTCATCCAATTAAAATTTGGCCAACAATCAGGCCAACAATTCCCATAATTCTGATAAGTAGCCCAAACTGTCTGTCAACAAATGTAGATTTGTACAACTGCATACCGCAGATCCGCAGTTTGCTATTGCAAGCGGTCTTTTTTTTTCAACCGGTATGCGCAGTTGAGGCCGTGTGACGTCATGTGTGATGTGGGTTGGTAATTCTTCTAAAGATACATACAATTCTGTCCAAACAGCTTACAAACGTTGATTTTCATCATAGGTGCCTTATAAAGAATATTAATTCTGTAAAGAACTATTCTTTTTGTGTACTAAAAGGAAAGTATGCTAAAGTGTACTCTCTTTTTATCAAGAGTGATTGTAAATGTGCCTGCAATATCTTTATCCATGTCAACTTCCATTCACACACATACATAAAACCTATTCAATATAGTCTCCCCTAAACCCTGACCATGTTCCGCAGATGTGTTCCACACAAATAATGACATAATCCATCTGTGAGTGGTCATTTTCTTTTACAATGTTAGCTCATATAAACGGCATCATTACCAAATTGAGCAGTAAAGCCAGAAGGGCACCTGCTCTCCACTTTGCACCCTCTGCACTTTTTTTTTCAACTCGACTCATCAAACTTCTTTTTCAGTTGCCCTTTTTAATTATTAGCGTTTTAGCATCATTACTAGAATTTAATGCGCTTCAGATTAATTGTTCTGTGGCATTTACTTATGAAACCTATATTTTTCCAACAAACTGTAATAAAGGATATGCAGCTGTCCGAAGTGGAGCAGGGGAAAGAGTGCACATCCATTAACCAAATCATTTATTAGCCTATAAAATCAAATGGTAATATTTAGCAAAACGACCCGAGATGACGGCCAGCACGGTAGCTCTTTCATCATCAGATAAATTTTGCTGAAAGGGGAAAAGTTAGCAAGATTGCTTCACTGTCTACAGGATGTTTGCAAAACTCACCATGGAAAAATAGGTTTGTTGTAAAAATGACTAAAATATCTCAAGTTTAATCCAATGTTTTACTGTGCAATGCTTTGTAAGGTTTACTAGCAGTTTACTAGCGAGTCTAAATGTTTTTAGCCTTCCAAAATACGATCCAGGAATCTCTCAGAGGAAGTTAGATATAAATAAAAACAACCAATTTATGTTTTAATCACCCTTTTGGGTTTGAAGCTTGAAATCAGACAGCAGGACACAACACGCCTGATCTCTGATTAGACAGCTGGGGAAACTTCCAGCAAAATCTCTGCTGTCCACGAACACAGATTTCCGTCCCCCATGATGGACTGCTCCCTGCGGCACACACACCTCCCATTTAATGTAAAACCGCCTATGACTAATTATGGTAATTCATTACATCTCCAATTAGGTTGTGGGATTTATGGCAAACTGGCCCCATAAAGAGCAGGATTTATGGAGCCTTTGAATGTCACCCAGAGGACAGAGGGTTGGCTTCATATCATTCTACTCTGAGCCTCCAGCTCACTATATCATCAGCACAGGAGACAAAGACGCTCCACCCTGCTTTGTTCAACCACAAATGCTACCCATCACTGAGGTGAAAAATCAAGGCCTATACCTAAATAGCAAAAATGTAGGTCACACTTTATATTAGGCGTTTTTAGCTGCTGTACATCCTATAGAGTAAGTGTGTTCTTTGTGTGGCCTCATGCTGCATTGCAAAACACTATTGTTGGCATTTTGGTATTATATGGGACAGGTTTAGCATAAGGGGTAGGTAAAGGTTAGTATAATTACTTCTGTATTTACAGAAATTAATCACAGCTAAATCACCGTTAAGACACCAAGTGTTACAGTGGCAGAATGAGGTGCAATGAGAAACTGAAGACATTTCAAGATGATTTTAACCAAAATGGCTGAAAAATCATGGACACAATCACTACAAATGTGATTTACCGGTTTGCTGCTTTTGACCAATAAGTGAAGACATTACCAAATTGATGTGGTGTGGTAAGTGAAATGACAATGACTTACATGAAGTATTCAGTCAACATGTCAAAGCTTTGTGGAGATACTGTACATCCTAAAATGCAGATCGGCATCAAGCCATCAAATTAACTATTGAGGTTCAATAAAAATTTAGTTGGAAAGGTGTTTATAAAATAATACATTCTAAGATAAAAAAATAAAAATAAATTAATTGTAATGCCCAATATGGGAACTTTCTATGTTTAAAACATTACACTTTCCTGAATATAAAAATGGAGCATTCTTGTTATTTTTGCTCAAACTATTGATACGTTATAAGCAAAAATACAAGTTGGAAATGTGCTGAAACTATACATAGTTTGTTCTTATGCAAAATGTATTGCAGAGATTTAGCGCTGCAATCCAGCACTTGGAAACACATACATTCTCACATTCATTCTCCAGCCTGGACTCAACCAGCATCCTTGCTGTGGGGCAACCACTGAGCCACCATCACATTTATTTTTCAAATTCAAGTTTGAAACTGCTTGAGAATAAAGATTGTTTGATACAGTTTACAGTTTACCTTTGACTTTGAAGTCTTCTCATGTTTATTTTTCATTTGTCAAAATCAGACTTTGTGAGTAAAGTCCTAACCTTATGGATTCTGAAACAAGTCAAAGAATGTTAAATGGCCACCTAAAAAAAAAAAAAAAAATCTTTCTATCTATCCATGCATCTATCTATGAATAATCCATTGCTGCGTTTGGATCCTTTTCCTCCTTCTTATGAAAGTTTCTAGAACGTTTCTAGAGGTTTTTTTTTCAGATTTAATATAAGTGTTTTGTGTTTCCAGAATGTGTATGTAAAGTTTCAGCTCAAAACACCCATCAGATTTTTCATTATACCTTTTACAAGATTCTACTTTATACATTTTTTCACCAGGGGGATTTTTTGTCATACTGCGCCTTTAAGGCTAGTCCTCCCCTCCTACTTTTTCTACGTGCCTTTCTGCGTGCCTTAATCTCATCCCTCGGCTGCGTCAGACAACAGACAGACTTAAAGGAAAAAGATCTCACATAGCTTTTGTGAGAAATACTACAGTAAGAACTTTACCAATGAGTATTTGTTGTGGAGATGCATAAACACAAAATGTCAATGTACAAACTTCACGCACGCGCGCACACACACACACAAACAGAGCGTGTTTAGCTTTACATTCTTTTTGCACGCAAATGTGACAAGATACAGCTTAATCTCCACTGCTGTTATGTTAACGTACAAAATAAACCTGATTTAACGTCCACAAACCGGGATTTGAAGCGTCATCTTTCAAGTTACGGTCGGTCTGAAAACAGCTCCAATTGGTCCACCGTTTTTAAGTTGTTAAATTAAAAAAAAAAAGGACTGGGTGTGATTATTTCACCCCAATATGACGGTCTATACACTATATCTACATCTAGAGTCTTTTTTTTCCCGCTCAATATTATGAGTAATGCTCCGTTTAAGCCTTCGCCATAGTAACGTTAGTCATACTAATAGCGAATAGGTCATTACCTAGTTATTGTACAGCAAATACGAATCTGCGAATCTGTTGCTAAATTGACTGAACTTCATATTTCCATCTTTTTCAAGCTATGAATATTTGAAATTACAAATCAGAACAAAACAGAGATGTGATCACAAACTGAGCACTTGCGTTCAATATACTTTACTAGCAGTTGTTTTTCATTAATTTATTAAGAGCACACAAACATACTGACAGTAATAGGTAACTTACTGTACATTGTTATGGGTCAATGATGCAAATATTCGGCACAAATCCATCAGTTTCCCCTTTCTGGCTGCTCTTTCTATGAATAAATTATGTAAAAGCACTGTCTATGCATGGTTCCTCGTTGGTAAGTATCTCTATTTTTTATTGCACCACAATTAATCTATCGGGCTTTTTGGCTAAAAATAAAGAAATCGCGGTTTAATTAATTATTATTAGATTATTTGTAAATTTCTCCTCTCTTTCTGAGCATGAACTAAGCTGTTGAATGGTTAGCGTATGAGGCAGCTAGGCTAAGTTAGCTTCAATTTTGATTGAATTATTTTCTAATTGGTTGCCCATTATGTTGTGAATATACCCCTGTAATGCATACTGCAGTTCTTTTTTGTCTGGCTTTCTTGGATATGTCCCCTGTTCGGCAAAAATGACATTATATCCCTGGCAATGTCTGACACCGGCACATACACATAGTAAAAGTCGTGCCAGGCACGACAGCTTGACAGGCGTAGCAACAATAACTAAGGAGGGCGGGGCTTAGCAAAGGGCCCATTGCTAAACTGCCAACCAACTTGTTCTCATCACATAATGCACAGCGCCAGCTGACTTATCGCTCTGGCCGCCCTGGCGACAACGCTCTCTGCCTTCAGCTCCTGCGGCGAGAGCGTCAAAACTCGCTACATTGATCTCATATTTAAAGGAGCCGTTGCAGCATATCAGTTACATTCCTGCATAAAACATGTTTCTAGCGTGAAAATGTTGCGCACTTCTTATCAAATTCATACAACAATGGAAGATCAAGTTGCGTGTGGTGTGGCTTTGCTCTATTTATCCAATATGTGTCCGTATGTCTGAAATATCCTGTAGCAGCAGTACTGTTTTGTACTGTCACATCGCGTGAGATTCCTGCTTTTTTAAGATAAATTTATATATCATTAATGAACATCAGTAACTCGCCAGTAACTTATTTAATGTATGTTCCTGTAGGAAAAATTTTTAAATAATTGGAAATCCGGCGACCGCAATAATCAAACCCTTGGGAACAACTGTGGTCGGAACCAAAGTTCACTGGTCTGTGTACTCTGAACTGCTATCAAGCGATGGACGTCTTCATTCTGATTGCTTGCCGCCGAACCGCGTCATAGCTCATTACCATAAAGTTGACTTCATTTCAACTCTCCTCGACGCTCACGCCGGCGAAGACGCGCCGCGCTGCTCCTCGCCGCCGGCTCTCATTGAAAATGAGTGACTTCCGGCTACTTTGACGCTCTCGCCGCTTTCGGTGTGAACGTACGGTTAGGCAGCTGGTTTAGTCCAAAAATGTGCAGTGCTTTTGCAGTTTGAGGGCAGATTATAAACCATAAACTAACAATTGCAGATTTCATTTGAAACCAAATGCACCTCTTCAAGCTGTTCCCAGTACACTTGTTTAGTTTGCTTTTGTTGTGTACCTATTTGGTGTGTATTATTCAACTTAACTAAATGAGTCAGGTGTGAAAATGCTTCAAACTATACTGTAATAAAAATTTTCAGTATTGTGACAACTGATCAGTAGTGAGTAGCTCATTTGGACCACCTTATATAATCAACAGTTCAATATTTGCAGTGGGCTTTCCACATACGGTAGTGCCATCTGCACGTCCAGCTTTGGTTTTCACTACCATCATCTGCGAGCACACAAGCACAACAGGCTTGTAAACAGTGACAGCCAGGCAGTCCTAAAATGTAAGGATCCTTTGTGCCCTTGGCTGGGCCCTGTTTCTCCTCGGAGCAGAGTGGTGTTCTCTGCAGCAGAGCCACAGGAAGGCTGATTTGTTCCCTAGCTGGAGCTGACAGGAGCTGGTGATGTTGTTATGAGGCGGCTCCAGCTTCTGTGTTTCAATCAGGCACACAGCGGGACGGCCCATCTGCTATCGCAAACCTCCCAGCCGCTACAAAACAGGACCTGAATGGAAACGACTGTCCAAGTACACGAGCTATGGGTAAACATTCAACATTAATCTTCAGTTAATGGCGCTACGTTGGAGAGTTTTTCGATTTTACCTGGATGACAGGAATAGTTAAAAAGAGAGTATATATATATATATATATATATATATATATATATATATATATATATATTTTTTTTTTTTTTTTTTTTTTTTTTTCCCAAATGATGTTTAACAGAGCAAGGAAATTTTCACAGTATGTTTAATAACATTAATTATTTACCCTGATAAATCCATTCAAGTATCTTAATTTGTCTTCTGCAAATGACAAAATCACACAGGTCTGAAATGACATGAGGGAAAGCATTTTTTGAAAGTCCACCATCCATTCTGCAAGGACTGTTTTTTTAAGATTTTTTTTTTAAGTATTTTGGTCACAGTGTTATATTGTGATAAGTTATTTTTACACTGTAAAATATTTTACGTTAAATTTAAAGTAAATTACTGGCTAACAATTGTATTACTTTCACAGTAAGGTACTGTATGTAAATTCATGGTAAATTACTGTAAGCTGAGGTACTTCATAATGACAATAATTCTGTAAATATTTCTAAATATTGAAAAAGTACCTGTAAACGTTAATGCGTATTCATTTCTACGTTGAATTAAATATTAAATGTGTTTGAATTCCTATAACTAACGTGCAAAAGATACAGCCATTTTTACAGTAATTTGCTGTAATCATGATGCCTGCCTTAATTTCATAATAAAATTCTCAATACATAAAATTTAACAGTTAAATCCTGCAAAGTGACACTAATGTAAGTTACTGCGAAAATTACAATAACATGTTGTGAAATTCTGGGAATTTATTACAGAGTTGGTTTTCAGTTTAATTGTAATTATTAGTTTGTACACAAGCAATTTTAATTTAAATCTTTTTGAATAATTCTTTGTCAGTGTTAATGTATTTAATTTCATCGAGAAAGCATCTAATATAAATGTTTTTATATTCGTAATAGCTTATCATTTAATTCTGTCAGCTCAGTTTTATTTGTTTTTATATTAGATTACTTTTATTTTAGCATTAGTTTTAGAACACATTACGGAGAATTTTTCTCAACTGATTATTTATTTGTAATTAAACAATTTTTGTTAAGCTTTTGTTTAAGCTGTTTCTGTAAAAACTGTAGTAAAAAAAATCCATCTATTTCCCATAAATGCTTAAGTTTAGTTGCTGCCCTACATGATCAAATTTAATTAAACTCATTAAGGTTAAATTCTTAAATTGTTAAATTATTTTGACGAACTAAATTATTAAAAACATGTTGACATGACCTTTTTTTATGAACCATTATTATTTAATGCTGTATTGACATCATTTAAAATAAACTGATAAACAAATCCTCCCAAATATCTTAATTTGTCTTCTGCAAATGACAAAATCACACAAGTCTGAAATGACAAAGGAAAGCATCTTTTGAAAGTCCACCATCCATTATGCTCTTTTATAACATCACACACTGGTCTCTGTATACTTCTATGGAGGAAACGAATGGCGTTCCTCCTCTGGGCTCAAGATCTAGTAGGAAATGTCTAATGAATGCTAATGAATCCCCACCTCCCTCGACAGGTGTCTTCCCTCCACCCGTCCTGACAGAGAGGTGTGATTCGCTGACGTGTGATGCGAATTTAACACACACGAGGCTCAGTGGAAACATCCTTTCCACCCTGAGCTCTTTCATTAGTGCTGATTCTTTAACAGACTCGACGAGTTCAATCAGGAAAGTCACCCTGTTCTAGATTTTACCCTTCTTAATTATTAGGAAACACATGCTGAACAGTAAAGGAATAGTAAAAGCCCGATAAAGCATACTGACATATAATATAATATAATATAATATAATATAATATAATATAATAATTACACAATCATTCATTTTCCTTCGGCTTAACCCCTTTATTTATCAGAGGTCACCACAGCAAAATGAACAACCAACTTATCTAGCATATATGTTTTGCACAGCGGATGACCTTCCAGCTGCAACCCAGTATTGGGAAACAGATATAATCTCATATTCACACATTTAGCATATTCACCTATACCGCATGTCTTGAACTGGAGCACCCGGAGGAAACCCAGACCAACACGGGAAAAACATGCAAACGCCACACAGAAATGTATGTATGTATATATATATATATATATATATATATATATATATATATATATATATATATATATATATATATATATATAGTCTTTTGTCAGAAACCTTTGAGACAAATGTCTTATCTATAAAACTTTAAATAATCTAGCTCCTGTTTATCTAACCAATTTTCTGTCTCACTACAATCCAACCCGCTTTATAAGATCTTAAAATTCAGGGCTTCTGGTTAAATAAATTAATAAAAATAAAAGTGGAGTAAAGGAGGTCGAGCCTTCTTATTTATGGCTCCTAAACTCTGGATTAGCCTTTCTGATAATGTCTGAGGCTCAGACACACTCTCTCAGTTCAAAACTAGATTAAGACCTCTTTTTAGTAAAGCATATACTCAGTGCATCGCATAACGGTATGATGCATAAATGTGGTCCACACAGGTGAGCTGGCTTGACAACCACCTGAAGGACACACTCCTCCTTAATACACCAGACATTGTGTTAGAAACTCTCATATGCTTTACAGTACATGTTTGTTTCTATGTTTGTTTATATAACTGCTATTTTCATTTCTAACACTCTTTTTTTTTTTTGCATCTCGTTTATATAAATTATGAACAGCAGCTACGCTAAGTATTTTCTTTATTCTCTATTTCCTCATGGGGATACTTGATCCGAGGTCCCTAGAGATTATGCAGCACCATTGATGCGATCCAAGACCTGTGAAGAGAAGATTCCAAGGTATCCATAATCCTGGACCAGGCCATGTCCCAAGCTGATGCTGTGGTCATAATGGAGGAACGGAGGGCATGAGACTGTTTCTTGAAAGACTACAGTGACAAATGAGCCCCGCATTGATCCCTTGGGCCAGCCTAAACACCCGCCAGTGACCTACTCACACCTGCAGCTTCTCCACAATGGATGTCCAGCTTCTCCAGCCTCCAGTGCCTAGCTCCACACAAGAAGTTTGGCCAGAAGAATAATGGTCATGCCCAATAGAGCCTTGTTTCTCTCAAGTTTTTTTTTTTTTTTTTTTGACTTCACTTTGTCAATTGGTGAAGTTTTTTTTCCCCGCCACTGTCACAACTGGCTTGCTTGGATCGGGAGATGTGGAGCTGCGATTCGGTGGATTTGCTATACAGTGTTTGAACTTATAGCAGTGAAATTTAAACCACACTGAACTAAACTGTACTTCAACTCCGAAATCTGGTCTTTACAAGAACTATGTCAAGCTGCTTTGACGCAATCTATATTGTGAAAAGAGCTATTTAAACAAACAAATAAAATTTTATATAGTTGCTTATTTGTATTCTAAAAAATTATAAAAACAGGGGTTTTGCATTTTCAGTAAGAAAAAGTAAATCTCAGATGGAGAGGTCATATTTACTAAATATTTTCTCATTAATTATTATGAATTCTATATTAATACAGCATTGTTTTTTGTTTATTTTTAATATTTATATATAAATTAGACATTTAGATTAAAAATATGTCTGATATGACTATCATGTAATATGTAGCTTAATGCAAGTAATATAAAATTTATGTCTATCTTTAGTCATTCAATTGACTATTCATTCTGCAGTATTTGTGTAAAATAAACCTAATAAACACCTAATCCAACAATTAAATACAAAATTATTACTTAATGACAAAATGTATAAGAATTTTTAAAGTAAATTCAATTTTTTTTTTATTATTTAATACAGTGGTTCTCAAACTTTTTTCATCAAGTACCACCTAAAATGTGCAGTATTGAAATACAGTTGCATAGTAGGCCCAATAAAGCAGCTACAACCCTGCACAGTTAAAAAAACGTAGCAGATTACCTCAAAAATATAGGCTATGTGTTATATATGGCATATTATATACATAATTTTGATACATTTTTAAATGTGTGTAGCATGTACATGACATATTTCATTCCTTTGCGTACCGCTAGAAAGAAGGCTGCGTACCACTAGTACACGTACCACAGTTTGAGAACCACTGATTAAATAGATTTGATTTTAATAGAATTTTACATTTGTAAAACATTTAACCAAATAAAATTTGCATGATGTAATATTAAATCATTCAATGATGATTTTCCTTATGATGTTAGTTTAAAAATATGACAAAAATATTTCTCCGTGATATCTTAAAGTACAGATGTCTGACGCCGTTTATGTGGATTTATATAATAAACATGGCGTCGGCATTTGATATAAAATCGCTCTGTGTAGGCCTAAGTTAACTTTAACAAGCAGGTCCAAGTGTAATTGTTAGTCAACTGATAACGTATACAATACAGTATTACATAATGATCAAATTAAAATGTCTTTAGTATTTATTGTGTAAAGCTTGACTGAGCAAGTTAATATGCTAATAGTAGCTAACGCTTCGTTCTTTTTGGCAGAGAAGGAAACATCTGACGTGTTTTAATTAAGTTTCTCACTTCAGCGCCCAGATATTTGTGGATGTCAAAGCAGCGGTCCATGAAGATCCGATCCGATATGCCAAACAGTTCTCCTACAGCAGATAATTAATTCCACATCTGAATAACTGCTATTTGATTTGTTTGTTATGTTATGCATAAAAAGGTCAAGGATTCTGTTTTCCCTTCACGTCGTTACATACTGCGACGTTGTGATTGTCTGTATACAAACAACACTTACGGTTTATCTATGTTGAAGTCTGTCGAGTGTTTTCTGCATCAAATGGGCTCTCAAAGCAAGATATTTCACATCTGCCTTCGAATATTCGACGCAAAACCATTTTAGAGTGGCTTGCTTATGCGCTGCTGCCACCTGGTGGATACAATCTAACGTGAAGGAAGAAACTTCTGAGCATTTTGTGATGATATCAGCACTCTAGCTTTATTTCTTTCAGTTTTATGCTTTTAAAGCAACTTTAAAGCTTTTTAAAGACAAAAAATAGTATAATAATAATTCAGTCATTGCTATTTAATACCTGAGCAATAAAGTCTCATTCTTCATTGTACATACTTCAGAATTGCTGATGCTTCTGGACAGGCAGTTTGCTTTACGTATTAAATAGAATAATATAACAGAAACACACAGAAAGAGGCAGTGGCTTGTGAATCATAAAGTTGCAACAGCAGGCCATTAGAGGATCCTGGAAATGAAAAAAAAAAAAAAAAAACATACAGTAATAAAAACATGTTGACTTAGGATGTACATTGTTTCACTCTGAAACTGCTAGCTAATTTCACAAATAAACAGCAAATTACATTAAATATGAAACAAACTGGCTGATATTTAAATGTAGTAAATGCAATAAGGTGTTTATTGGTTTGTTTGTTTATTAATAATAAACAGCAAACCGGATTTGTCATATAAAAGTAATATTCCCGCAGGAGTTCAGTGGATTTTCTTTTTAAAATTATATACATGCACAGTGCTCAGCATAAATGAGTACACACCTTTCCGAAAATTAATATTCTTATTCATTTCTCTGTGAATATAGCCAATAAGTTTTGGTTAAAAAAAGCCATTAAATAACACAGTTATATACATAAAATAATAATTTAATCAGCTAAGATTTCTAGGAACAGAAAAATAATACCTTTAAACCTTTTATACCTTCAAATGAGTTATTGCAATAAAAAAATAAATGTAAACTACAAATAATTAACCAAATTTGATATTATTTTAATGTTTCTTCTGATGTTTCCTGTTTATTAATATGTTATTTAATATTTTCCCTAAACATAAATTTGGGTGTACAGATTTTTGGACTGTGATCTTGTTTTTTTTTTTTTTTTTTTTTTGTAAGATTTCAATTTGGTCCTGACAAATCTAATGTATATACACAAATATATTATTGTAAAGCATCCTACAGTAAATATTCATTTAAAAAAAGAAATCAGTGAGGGTTGTACTTATGTTTGCTGAGCATTATGTGTAGCTATATATGGCATTTATATTATAGATTACTGCACCACAGTTTAAGGATTAAATAGTTTAGTGTGGCTTTTTGTGACTTAAATGAGTACAAATAACACATTTATGTCAAATTAAAGCATAATTCTAACCTGCATTTACAAATATATAAACTAATGTGATCATACAACATTTATTTATAAATTTAATTAAAGATATTCTGACAAATGCAAAATAGACAACGAATAAAAAGAATAAAAGTTATTTAAAATGTTATCAAACTATCCTCGTTTCAAATATGCTGAGCCAGATGTTCTAATATATAAACAGTGACACTGAATGACACTTCTGTAATTCATGAGAGGGGGGGGGGGGGGGTGTATGACACTCATTATTTATTTTTGCACAGTTCTTCAGGACAAAATTTTATTATTCCATCCTAAATATATTTATGTTTTATTATTTAAATCTTCAAAAAAATGTTACGTGGAATATAAATAAATGACACTTTGCACATTTTTGTGCTGCCATCCCACAATTCCTGACTCACCTCAGCCCTTCATAGCACATACAGCTCCAAAAGATACTCCTTGGGCACAATTCCGATGACCCCTTTCATCTCTCCCACCCACCAGCCGAACATGTCGTACTCCTGTAGAAACACAGGAAAAACCAATAACCGGCATTCATTAAACTCACTCACTGTTGAGCCCAATCAGAGCAGAGACACAATCAGCGAGGTCAAACCTCACAGGTCAGAGCTCTGGGGAATCAAAAGCGTCAATATCTATAGTTCATTTCGAGCTTTCGCCTCATTTCTTCTCCTACTGTCTTCCTCGGTACATCCCCTACCCCCCCAAATCCAAGCCTCTCTCTCCAAGGCCAATTCAAGGACACAAGGCCCGTAGGAACTATAAAGATTACACAAGAGAACATGAACGGGCGATATATTTCCTATGAAGCACAACAGATCTGTGAGACCGAGGACAGAGTCTATTTTTTTGCGTAGAGGGAGACAGATCAGCTCACGAAAGAGATAACCATAAAGATAAGAAGAAGATAAGATACGTCCATCCGTCTCTCCTTCTTTATTCCATAATTGCAAACAGATCACACAGTTCATGTCGTTCAGTTCAAAGCCACTGAACCTGCGTTTTCTCCACATCCGTAATACGGCTGTGTTTCTCATAGATACAGGATAAACTGTGGGGTTACAGAGAGGCAGATCTGTCAGGATGTATTGTGATCAATTAAAAAGCAAAAAAAAAAAAAAAGATAATACAATGAATGGAGAGTGGTCTGAGATGGACAATGAATGCACAAAAATACACTTCTTAGCAGACCTTTGGTGAGTTGAGCTGTGGACAAGGAGGTGCAGGAGGGTCTATAAGAAACTATAACATTCCTAAGAAATGTTATATTATAAATGTAAAACTGTTGATATTACAGGCTTAATAAGTTTTATCCTCTAAATATCAAGAACATCTTTGAAAGTTTGTGTATTCCAATGACAGTATAAAGCAGGGGTTCCCAAACTTTTTCATATATGGGCCAAACTATACCAAACTATATTAGATTAAAGCTGCCATGGGTAATTCCCTGATTTATTTTATATATTTTTAAACTAAATAGAAATTATTACTTTAAATCATATTAACTAATGCAGGATAACTTTTTAAGTGCTAACTCATTGCAATAAAAAAAATCCCATTTAAAACACAGTGCAGTTCAATGCTGAATACACTAGTACATTTAAACAAAACCTGATTTAATTTACACCATTTAATTGAAACATTTCATTTCAGTTAGCTTTTTTAAAAATAATAATAAAATCCATAGTAAATAAACCAATAAATAAATATGAAATATTTTAACATTTAATTAAAAATTACATAAATTTGACAATAAAAGTTACAAGATATAATTTATTTAAATGTTAATTATTATTATTATTATTATTATTATTATTATTATTATTATTATTATTATTATTATTATTTTTATTATTTTTATTATAAGCAATTATTCAGATATTCTGTGAACTTAGTAACTATTTTAAGACAATCATTTCAGTATAAAATAATATAATATGATATAATATAATATAGAATATAATATAATACGATACAAGACAAGACAATATAATATAATACAATATAATAAAAATGCAAAAACTCACCAAAACAAGGCTTTAATTCAAAATAGAGTTTAAAATGACATGATCTGTCTATAATCCAACCATCCAATTTAAGGCTCAACAAAAAAAATGTATAACTTTGTAAAACAGTTATGAAAATCAATATACTAAATTTCAATAGAAGAGTATTATTACAAAAAATACTTTTAATTGTTCATCACACTTCATTTGCTAAATAAAAGTTTTTAATAATAAAATATCATTAAAAAAGGTACTGTATTAAGACACAAATTCAAAACCTCGCTTATTACAAAAAATGTATTAAGGCAAAAGTCATAAAGACTTAAGCTGCTTTTTTTTAAAGAGACAGTTCATCCAGAAACAAAATAAAATGTTCTTTCTTCTGCTGAAGACGAATGAAGATACACTGAAGAATAGTGTAAAGCAGCAGCCACTTGTAGCATCCTACTAGGGATGTCAATGGCTGCTGGTTTCCAATATTTTTCAGAATATCTTGTATTGTGTTCAACAGAAGAAAGAATTTCACAAACGTTTACAACCACACTGTAAAAAAAAGTTGACTCAACTTTTAAGTTTAAGGCAACAAACTTCAGGACATCTTTGAGTTTACTTAAGTTTATTTAAACATATCCTGAAGATTGTTGCCTTAAAAGTAAGTTGAGTCATTTTTCTTCATAGTGCACTGGAGTGAGAGGAAATGTTAAATTCGGGGTGGAGTATCCCAACAAAGTGTTCATTTTTGAAGTTCAAGACTTCATTTTTGTTCAGAAAATTTTTTGTTTTTAAATTTATTTAATTAATGTTACGCAAAAAATACAAAATTATTTTAATTAGTTACAGTAATTGTTGCACTTTGTCTTTGTAGGGCAGTCTATAAAAGGACCTAAGTGAGGACCTCACCAAGCAAAAGCCTCATGCGAAACTGCAACCTCAGCTCTGTTTTCCTTAGAGTTCCCACAGTCTCTCATTTGTTGCACTTGAAAAGACTGATCAGCTACAGCGAAACCCTGAAACATCTCAATCCAGGGTATTCTGGCTGACATTTATAGGCTTTTTTCTCTCCGACATTCAAGTCTTTGATCTCCACAAAGCTGACAAGACACTCACTGCTCGTCTACCTTCATCCTTCACCTCACTGTTCAAAAAAAGATGCCTTTGCGAAGAGCAATGAGGTTTGAATCATACCCCATCTGAAGTTAAATATGAAGTTTGTGGGCCCCTACTTGACCCCGGCAGCCTAAGTGATTCCTGCTGTATAATGTATAGTGCTCGACTCCGGCCAGCAAACCTCTTACTGGCTGTGCGCTCATATCTGTCTATAAAACACAGGTCTGGTTATGCAGCTGCTGACAGCCGCCACAGACACACACATACACACACACTGTAATGGAGAGGGCCTCTACAATGCAGACTGTCCTCAGTGTGTTCTGTCCTCTGACCAGGACTAAAAAGAAAAGGAAGCAATTAAAAACTCTGCTGAAAGACCACAGAGTTAAAGTGCCGTATAATAAAAATATGAATATACATGGGTAGTTAATAATAGTAATAATATTTAGTAGATAAAAATTATATACCATGAGGCTCAAACACAACTGTTTCCTCCTACTCATGTAAATCTTATGAAAGTAAAATCCCAGAGAAAAACAGGCCAATCAAAACAGACTGTTAAATTGAACATGTGAGCATTAATAAGCATGCCCCAGGCTGTTTGATTGGCCACAATGTTTTCTAGTGAGATTACAACAATGATCATTGTCCCCTTTATTAGTAAGTATATCTTTACTTATTCTAAAAGTAAAATACCATTTATGCGGGACTCTTATTTTAAAAGCGGGAGGGCAGGGAGACACGCCCACTATGCCGCATCTTTAAGCTGCAGTTACACTATAGTTTGTGTGTGCGAAATTCTGTCGTATGGGGCTGCGAAAAGCGTCGGGATTAAACAAGCTTATTAGACATTTTTAAAAGCGAGCGATTGCTCCATGTTTTAAATTTTTGTCCAGAGAGGTCCTGTTTTGATACTCGATTGTTCTCACGCAGTCAAGTGATGCGATTTCGCAGGTCAGAGTTCAAGCTTGAACTTTGCACCGCATGCAACCTGCAAAACTTGACGTATGACCTCGCGTTTCCGGTCTGACGCATTCGCGTGCGTATGAATGGAAGTCTATGGGAGGAAAAGCCCAGTGTGACCGCAGCTTTACATGTTTTTTTTTTTATATACTTACAGAAGCCAATGTTTCGAAGAGTAAAAGACGTGGCATGGTGGGTGCTATTTATTTACTTGTGTAAATGTGTGTAAATTTATATTTATTCAGTTTTAAATTAATTTCAGTAATATTATTGACTAATATGAAAATGTTCATGTGATTTATGTACAACGACTTGCTTTGTATATCAAAAAAAGTTAATCAAATTGGATTTGCATTGTAAATATTAAATAAAAATTAAAAAGGTATTATTTTTTATTTCATACATAAAGTTTTTTGTTATGATACTCCCAAAATCATTCCACATAAATCCACAGATTATTTTACAAAATTACAAGAAATAGTAAAAAGTGTCCACAGATTCTGTCTGGGCCTCGATGGGATTTAAGAAGCAGGTCTTAGCCAACCATCTGGTCTTAACGCAAAATGCAGGATATACAGATTTTAAAATTGTTCAGCACCAGCCAAAAAAACAGGTATAAGGCCTGTTTAACTCAATCTTTTGTTAATGTAAAGATTCTTGGCACAAAAAAAAAACACATTTAAGCTGCAAAGTATAAATATTCAATGCACATTTATGTATCATGTCATCACTTAGCACTACCTGTAAAAGTGAAAAGATGCCAACATATTTAATAAAAATCCTCTGTTCATGCAAAGGTTGATATTAATTTCTGGCTACGTTAAAGCTTTGAAATACTGTACAACTCTAAATACATCTCTGTTGGTGTCTTTTGTTGAGTATATTTATAATTTAGCCTATCTACAACACAACTGGCTTTAGGATATCTCACTCCTTCTAGCTGAAATAAACCTCTCGACCACCTTTTTTGATTTAATGCATCTACTTAGGTTAGCTGCAGGGAATTAGAACAGAGCTCATGAAGATTCATGAAAACCTCATTCTAGGAGTAATTTCTGGAGCTATAAATGAGCATATAAAACTGTTTCTGAAGGATTTTTGAACTTGTCTACTACCTAGATATCAGAGAACAATTGATTTTTTTTTTTAACAATGCACTCTTTGGCACCTTTAAATAAATCTTTGACTATCTGTAATGTTGTGAATATAGATTTTTGAAGATGTTTTATTTATTTAAACTGTTGTCAATTAATTAAATAGGTTAGAAAGTACAATTATATTCATTCAACTTCAAAAATTCACATTCATTCTAAGAGTATTACCACAATAAATGACTATGTTGGTGATGTTTATGTACAAATATTTATTTAATTACACTTTAGTTCTCACAGAATATCCTCAGTGATTATTTGAATGTTTTATCTAAATTATATTTTAAGAATAATTTACTAACAACTTAAATATATATATATATATATATATCCCCCTAGAGAGAGACCCCATAATGGACCCTTAGTATGTGGTTAAAAACCCCCAAAAGCTATTAATAAAACATTCATGATTTTGTAAATGCTTTTCCTGATAATGATTAATAAGCCATTACTTGAGATATATTTATTTATTTATTTACTTAAGTTATTATATTTAAGTTATTATTAGTAGTATACATAGTTATTAGTAGTTAAATCATTATTAGTTTTATTTTATTAACCCTAACAGAGTAAATAAATGTATTATACAGTATATACCATCCATTAAATTTTAAGAAGGCAGTCCACTGGAAAACTCATATTTGTAAGTTTTAAGAATTAAGTGGAGAAAAGAGTTTTTCAACCATAAAAACAAAAAAATATACAGTATATAGCTTTTAGTTTTTGTGTATGTTTCTATGATTTACATCTAACTTTTCATGAAGCGTAATTACATATATTTATGTAATTTTAAACGTTTACCAATCTATGGACACCAACATGGGACACACACATTTTGGACACACATCATTTTAAATGTACACACATATAAAGGATAGTAAAAAGTGTAAAAAAAAAAAAAAAAATATATATATATATATATATATATATATATATATATATATATATATATATATATATATATATATATATATATATATAGATATATATTAATTCAAAAAATTTTACCGATCTCAAACTTAATCAATACAGTATTTCCTCAGTATTTTCACTGCATGTAAACTAAATAGATAAAAATAGAAAGGTACGCACACCTCACCCCACATCGATTTACTACAAATATATACTGCGGTTGTCCAGTCTGTGTGAAATGAGACAGGAAGTACACATGTGAAAGGGTGAAGAGGAAGCTTCCTGTCGCCTCCTTTGATACACACACACCTCATTGACAGAACAGCGCCTGGTGCCGTGTGTGCAGCAAACAATCTGTGCATGTGCATTAGAAGGCGAGTGTGACAAATAAGTCTGCAACAGGAAAGCAATGCAGACCTCACACTCCGCCTACATGCCCACACACACACACACACACACACACACACACACACACACACACACACACACACACACACACACACACACACACACACACACACACACACACACACACACACACACACACACACACACACACACACACACACACACACACACACACACACACACACACACACACACACACACAGCCTGTCCGTCTAAGGAAATCAACAAGTTGCACAGACTTGCTAAATCAGAAAATGAACTTAAAGTATTCTTAATTATGATGCATAATCTAATTTATAATTAGCCTAGTTAACCTGGTTAAACCTTTAAAAGTCACTTTAAGCTGTCACTTTATTACTGTCTTCATGGCAAAGATAAAATTAATCAGTTATTAGAAATTAGTTATTAAAACTTTTATGTTTAGAAATGTGTTGAAAAAATCTTCTCTCCGGTAAACTGGGGGAAAAATAAAAAGGGGGGCTCATAATTCTGACTTCAACTGTATATGCACAAAATAGCTTCCTAATAAAAATATAAGCTTAAAAGATTTGTGAGGGGTGTACTTAAATATGCTGAGCACTGTTTGACTGCAGAGTCTGTTCCCTCAAAAATCCACCAAAACTCATCATCACTTACATATATATCATGAAGTCAGAATTATTAGCCCCTTTTGATCCCCAAATGATGTTTAACAGAGCAATGAAATGTTCACAGTATGTCTGATAGGAGAAAGTCTTATTTGTTTTATTTCAGCTAGAATAAATGCAGTTATTAATTTTTTAAAAACATTTTTGGGACAAAATTATTAGCCCCTTTAAGCAATTTTTTTTTCTATAATCTACAGAACAAACCATCATTATACAATAACTTGACTAATTACCCTAACCTGCCTAGTTCACCTTATTAACCTTATTAAGCATTTAAATGTCACTTTAAGCAGTGTCTTGAAAAATATTAAGTAAAATATTATTTACTGTCATCATGGCAAAGATAAAATAAATCTGTTATTAGAAATTAGTTTTTAAAACTATTAAGCTTAGAAATGTGCTGAAACAATCTTCCCTCTATTAAACAGAAATTGGGGAAAAAATAAACAGGGGCGCTAATAATTCAGGGGGGCTAATAATTCTGACTTCAACTGTATATATATATATATATATATATATATATATATATATATATATATATATATATATATATATATATATATATATATATATATGTATCACATATATGTATCACATATATGTATCACATATATGTATGTATATATATAGGATTTGTGTAAAAATATTTTTATGCCTATTAGTAAAGCTATTATATAAGACATTTTATAGCCTTTTTTTAACATGAAAAAATGGATCCAATTGTATTTGCAGTGAAAACCTTAAATAAATTTTTTTAATTTTTTTAAACATGATACATTTTCAACTGCCATGCACACATAATCAATCTGCATGAATCTGCTCACATTTTTACAACAGAAAAAATAATAATAATAAAAAATAAAATAAATCCATTCAGATACAGTTTGCACATATTGGTGCCTAAAAAGATCCTTCCCCAGTGACAGCTTTTGCAGGTTTATTTCTCAGAATGTATAAGATGGATAATTTAACCACTTCATGATACAAACACGAATATTACACCACTCAACTGAAACGATGTGAGTCTTTGAGGTTTACAATACTGTTGGACTCCAGACGGACCATGTGACGCTCTATTTTGACCAAGCATCATTTACAGCACACACTGGCCTGCTTTGAAAGGACGAGAGCATGGTGTGTGTGTGTGTGTGTGTGTGTGTGTGTGTGTGTGATTTAGGGCCCTGACACCTCCCCCTGGTCTGATGGTCAATACCCTTTGAGAGCCGCGGAGGGTCTGGACAGGGGGGTAAATGGAGGGGGGTGTTAGACCTGCAGCTGCTGCATGGCCAAGGGGAAGGAGGCAGGCCACTAATAGCCCCACTGGCTTGTTCCCCAGACTGTTCTGAATGGCCTGTGAGCCACAGCTGGACACTAAACCCACACCAGCTTTACGGTCATCCGTGAGCCTGACTGAGCGAAGGGGGAAGGGGGCTATGCTACAAAAGAGCGCCTACAATATTCATGGTAAACCAAGCCTTGCAGTGCCCATAAAATGGCTCAAATACGACACAGCATCATTGGACTGTGTTTCCCAGCATCGTTTTGGCAGCATGCTGGGTTTATGCTTATCTCTTTTATGCTGTGCGGCATATTTCATGTATAATTCATATGTGCAATGTTATTTAATGGTGTGTTTCTTGTATAAAAATATTTTTATACTTTAAGTAAACAGAAATGTATTTTTATCATTTATAGAATGAGAGAGAAATGGATAAAAAAATGAGAAATGGATAAAATATTCATTTTCAAAATTGGCAAGATTGTACTCAATTATGCTTGGTTTAGGATCAGTAAGATAAATTTATGGGGGGTTTTTTGTAAAGAAATGCAACAAAATAATACCTTCATTCTATAATATTATAAATATAAGTAAAATATTTATTATGTTTCGTTCTAATTATCAGCGAATCCTTAAAATAACTTACAGAAATGTTTGAGCAGCAAATTAGCTTATTACAATGATTTCTAAAGAATTATGTGACACTAAAGACTTTAGTAAAGCTCAGATAAAAACTCAGCTTTGACATCCAAAAAACAAACTGTATTTTAAAATATTATTTAAAAAATAACTTCATTAGGCTATTATCAAATATGATATTTTGCAGAATTGGTGTAAGATTAAAAATCTTACAATTTTAAATCTTTTGCACACACTGAAAAACAATTCGTAACTTAATATATTGTTTTTTAAGGTATGTGGTTGTAAACAATTTAAATAGACTGAATTTAAACTTTAAATTTAAAATTTAGTAATGTTCAACTTAATTTGTTTGTTTAAATTGAGCTTATATAAATAGTTTGCAGCGACGCAGTGGTGCAGTAAGTAGTGCTGTCGCCTCACAGCAAGAAGGTTGCTGGTTCGAGTCTTGGCTCAGTTGGCGTTTCTGTGTGGAGTTTGCATGTTCTCCTTGCGTTCGCGTGGGTTTCCTCCGGGTGCTCTGGTTTTCCCCACAGTCCAAAGACATGCGGTACAGGTGAATTGAGTAGGCTAAATTGTTCGTAGTGTAAGAGTGTGTGGATGTTTCACAGAGATGGGTTGCACCTGGAAGGGCATCCGCTGCGTAAAAACCTGCTGGTTAAGTTGGCGGTTTATTCCGCTGTGGCAATCCCGGACTAATAAAGGGACTAAGCCAACAAGAAAATGAATGAATGAATGAATGAATGAATGAATTGTTTGCTACAATCTGCCATGAACCATTTTTTTTTAGTGCAGGAAACACAACACGTCAAAAGTTTGGGATCAGTATATGATTTTAAAATGTTGTAATTCTCCAGCTTATCAAGGCAGCATGTATTTAATCAAACATACAGTACAACTTGTGAAATGTTATTGCACTGTTTAAGAGTAGTTTATAATTTAATTTGATAATTTATTCAAATGATTTTAAGATACATTTTCAGCTTCATTACTTCAGTCTTCAGTCACATGATCCTTTAGAAATCACTCTAATATTAATCATTATTATTATTATTATTATTATTATTATTATTGTTGTTGTTGTTGTTATTATTATTGGTAATAGTGATAAAAGTAATAATGACTGGAATGACAATTTCATTTGAAACAACAAAAAGAAAGCTGTTCTTTGCAAATTTAATAAATATTTTAAAAAAAATGTATGTTTATGGACAGAATAATTTTCTTTAAAATATAAAAACATTAAAAAAAATAACTTTTGACCGGTAGTGTGTTTGTGTATACATATAACCCTTCATTTATATATGAATAATAAATACATGCATATATATATATATATATATATATATATATATATATATATATATATATATATATATATATATATATATATATATATATATATATATATATATATATATATATAAAGCAAAACAACAATTGTGACTTCCTAAAGGCAAATGTTCTTATAAAGGCCACCATACTTATTCTAGCCACTAGATGTCAGACTTGCTCTTAAAAACGCAGTCACCCCTGGATCCCATTCAGACCATATTCTGTCATTTTCTGACAGCCTGCTGACTTTTACCAGAATGAGATAATTTCCCCATTGGCATGCTTTATACATCCATTACAAATTATAGATTTTTAGCCACTGGTGAAATTGGGATGTCATCTCTATTTCTCCTGAAGATACTTTAATTTACCACTGTCTGCACGTTCTCTAGTAAAATGAATATAAATAAATTGGGTAGAATTATGGAAAGCTGCATTCAGCAGTTCTTTCTGTCAGCTTCTTTTCTGTGTAATCACTTCTGGAGATCTTAATGCGTCGCAATAATAAATGACATTATACAGTCATTGCTAGGCCATTTTCTCAGTATTTCTGTTTTTTGAAACTTCAGACTTTCAAACAGTTTTTAAATAGAGTCAAATGTCTAATCCTGGTAAACAATACATTTGCGGAAAGCTTATCAGGGATTCTGCAGGTTTCACCAAATTAAATTTAAGACTTTAAGAGAATTTAAGGCCATTACGAATGAAATTTTAGAAATGTTATTTTTTTCAAATATCCTAGTTATAAAAGATTTTCACTTTCCCCATCAAAAATGATTAAAATTGTATATATTTATTCAGTTATTCATTCATTTTCTTTTTAGACTAGTCCTTTTATTAATCCAGGGTCGCCACAGCGGAATGAACAGCCAACTTATCCAGCACGTTTTTTACGCAGCAGATGCCCTTCCAGCAGCAACACATCTATGGGAAACATCCACACACATTCATACACACTCATACACTATACAGACAATTTAGCCTACCCAATTCACCTGTACCGCATGTCTTTGGACTGTGGGGGAAACCGAAGGAAACCCACGCGAACGTAGGGAGAACATGCAAACTCCACAAAGAAACGCCAACCGACCCAAGTGAGGCTCAAACCAGCGAACCTTCTTGCTGTAATAATAATAATAATAATAATAATAATAATAATAATAATAATAATAATAATAATAATAATAATAATAATAATAATAATAATTTTTTGTTAATATATTTTTATTTTTATATATATATAAAAATTATTTATCTATTTACAAATTACCCTTACCAAAAATAGAACAAAACATAGCTGTCAATCATTTCAGTCTACAATAACAATAATTAAATAATAAAAATAGGTCAGGTCAGTATACGTTGTGTCTCTAGTAAAATGAATATAAATAAATTGGGTAAAATTAAGGAAAGCTGTTTTCAGCAGTTCTTTCTGACAGCTTCTTTTCTGTTTAATCACTTCTGGAGATTTTAATGTGTCATAATAGATGCCACCATACAGTCATTTCGGCCATTTTTAGCCAAATTCCAGCGTTCTTAAAAATCTCAGATGAAGCTGTCAGGCTACTCGAAAGTCTCACAATTGCTGAACACAGAGAAGACCAAGTTAAAACCACTAGTCTGTGGCAGACGATCACATACTGCATATAAGTAGGTAATAATATATTGTAATGAAATATTCACTGTAGAGCGCTATGCCATTACACAACTCAGCAGTTCTGTCACTGACAGTTCTAATAAAATCATAAAATAAAATGCAACTTATTATGGCACCAAATATTTTTACCCAAAGCCACGTAACTTAGATTTAGTTTATTTTTACAATATTGTCGGTTAAGAATTTTAAAAATGGCAATCTCTCACTCTTAAAGCCTGACCAATAACAGCTCACGATCCAGTAACAGACTGTTTCCATAACACTGAGATGCTAGAATCAAACACCCATGCAAAGGTCAATGAGCATACAGTATTTCTTTATCCTATCTTTTAATGTATTCAAAAACATGTTCAAAGTTCAATTTAAACTCTTCCTGGTGCTTCTTCCATAATGAGTATTTTTAATTACTCTATTAAAATTCACTTTAATATGTAGGAGAGATATAAAAGTAAAAAACATTATAATGTCAAGACAGTATATGCTCCAGATCACAAGAAAAACACTTTCTATTCTAAAACTTCACAAAATGTATTCTGTGTAAAATGAAAGATTTTATGATTATATAAGATTATAACACATACTACAGCCAGACACATTCTTCATTTAGTCTTTTTTATATTTTGCAGAAGAAGGTCACTAATACAGCAATATGACTGTCAATAAATAATGGCAACAAATTGTGGAAAATATCCATTTTACTATAGTTTTAGTTTCTTTAGGGTCTTTACTTTCTTTTCTTGTAATGTATTACACAAACCACACAGCTTCACTACTTTTAAAATACTCGCCTATAAAGTTAGCAAAAGAGGCTGACCTTTACAACTTCATGTCAAGGTCAGTAAATCTCTTAAAATATCAGACCGTTTGACATCATGACTAGGCAAGGTTAGCTCAGGTCTTAAATTGTCATGTGGTGCAACCCTTAAAATCTTAAAATAACTCATCCTAAAGAATTTATTATATAGTGAGCATCATTTCTAATTTTACTTTAAAGCACACACACACACTTCAGATAATTACATGTTCTGGATAGCATCTCATGAATTCATTCAATTCATTAGACAGTTTTTTTGTAGTATATTTCTTAATTAATCTAAACTAGAGTGTACACAGGAATCAGAGAGTGGAATATAGTACGCTTTAGAACCTTTTAAGACTCTTCCTATACATTTTAAGACCTTAAAACCACTTTTCAACCGGAAACACTAGCAAGATTTTAACTTACAGTAAATTTACTACAGCTTAAAGTAAGAAGTGAATCCAAAACTAAAACATCAATCATATACTGAATAAAAATCTATTCAATCTAGCTAATTCAGCAGGTTGGCTGCAAGAAATAATGGTGGTTACTGCAGTAAACAAAGCATCATGATGTCAAATCTAGCAGGATTTTATTGATTGCATAAACTACACTGCATCCTGATATTTGCAGATTTAATTTAGGCAAATGTTAACATTCAACCACACATTGCATAAACAAATATTTTGTAATATTGAATACCTTGCAAAAGTATTTAAGACTTTTTAATACCTTTTAAGGGCCTTTAATTTCTCTACATTGATGTATTAAACTTTAATACTTTTTAAGACCCTGCATACACCCTGTAACCATTCTAGCCATCTAGATTTTTGAAAGAAACAAACTTGTTTGCTATATCACATGATGTTGAAGCTTTCCCTGAAAATGGAATAAAAGGATGAATACACTGCCAAATTTACAAGTTACACAGAAGCACCTCTGAGGCAGCATTTAGCCTCAGAGAGTGTTTAATGTTGCTCAGAGGTGGCATTAATGCATTTACACAGCAATTGCTCCTTTACACAGTACTTTGACACTAGAGGCTGAATGAGGTACTGTAGGTCAAACCAGGCATGATTTAATCTGGCACTGCAAATTTACACAGAATTCTGAGCTCTGTAAAGCCACCTCATTTATAATGTTTTGGCATGTGTATTAAACTCTAAAGTAGGCCTGACGTCATTGACCCACAAAGGTCCTTACAGTTATTCATTAACACAGCAGAACAGAGATGATATGAAAATACTATGATACTGTAAAACCCAATAAGTTAAGGTAACTCAAACCATTTGAGGATGCCAATTACAACAAACCACAGTGTACTGTGAACTTACTCCATTTGAGTAAACAAAGCAATTTGAGCACAGTAAAACCCAATAAAAAAAGGGAACCCAAACCAACTGAGTACTGTAAAATCCAATAAGTTAAGGCAACTCAAACCATTGAGTTAAAAAAGTAATCTGTGAACTTATTCCATTTAAGTTGGCGTAATGACGTATTTAATTAACTTATTACCTTCAACACTAAGTTCAAAACTCTTTTCAAATGAGTAAATAAAGATAAAGATAAAGTTAGCTGTTGGATTTTACCGTGTACTTAAAAATTATGGGTTGTTTAACCCAATTTTCAGTCAAACAAAAACAAACCCAACTGCTTGGTCACATTTTTGCCATATTTGTGACCCTGGACCACAAAAAGTCTTATGTCACACAGGTATATTTTAGCAATAGTCCCAAAAAACATTTTATCTGTCAAAATAATAGATTTTTGTGTAATGCAAAAACATAACGCAAATATTAAGTAAGTAATAAGACCATGTTCTATGGGGATATTTTGTAAATTTCCTACTATAAATATATATACACCAGGTGTCTAATTTATAATATGTATTGCAGAGAACATTATTTTGACAACTTTAAAAGTAATTTTCTCATATATATATATATATATATATATATATATATATATATATATATATATATATATATATATATATATATATATATATATATATATATATATGTATATATTAACGCTCAGACTTTCAAACAGTTTTCAAATAGTCAAAATGTCCAATCCTGATAAAGTACACGTTAACAGAAAGGTATCAGGGTTTCTGCAGGTTTCACCAAGAGAAATTTAAAACTTTTTAAGACATTTTAAAGACCATTATGAATGAAGTTTTAGGCTCTTACAGGGCTAAATGAATGCTAAATATTGTTTTTAGAATGTCCCTGTCATAAAATATTTTGACTTGACCTATCAAAAAATGATTCAGATTTCATGAATTTATATTATAATACAATAATAATTTGTTTTAACATGTTTTTATTTATTTTTTAATATATCAATTTATAGGGCTGGGCAATTAATCATTCAGAACCTATAATCAATCTAATTTTTCCAGGCCCATTTTTTTTCGATTGCTATCCTAACAGTGTGTGGACTGTGGAGTCACATGACCCTGCTCTGTTAAGGGTGATTAAAACTTATTCTATTATGTTTTATACTTATTATATTATTCTGATATTATACTTCTGCGAAGCACACACGTACGGTGCGGCGCATCTTTCTCATACCCATGCACCTCTCAAAGAAATGTAACAACACGTCACAATGCTGCGTAGTGCAAGCTTTGTGACTGGTCAGTTTGGTAGCAGTGATGAGGTGGGAGTGCGGAGAGCGGTGTTTTAGGCCATGTATTTTAATTTCAGTTGTTCCAGCGCTGATGTTCAATAAATAATCAGAGACAATAGATAAAGTGTGTTTACAACTATTTTAAATTCAAGTAACGCACCCTACATTCAAAAATTTCACTTGCAATAAGTAAGCATATTTACTATTCAAAACTTGTCAGTGAACTATGAGGGCAAAAACACAAAATTAATAAATAAAATAATCGTTCATTAATCGTAATCAAGTAAAAAAAGCTTTATTGATATTGGGATTGTTGGTGATTGGATGGCTGTTAACTGCCAGATTGCATAGCTTTACATGAACAAAGGAAAATTAAGACCTGTTGATAAAAGATTTATGACCTACAACAAAACATTTCAGTAGATTTAAGACTTTTCAAGGCCTAAAATTTAGGCTTTAAGATTTAAGACATTTTAAGATTTTTTAAGACCCCACAGATACCCTGGTTTCTTCATTCAAACTTTAGATAATGCATAAATACAATTGTCCAAAAGTTGACACTTATCACGCTTATCTGGTTTTATAGTCCAGGGTCACATTTGACCCAATATTAGGTTGAACAACCAAGCATTTGTTTTACAACCAAGTGCAACGTCAACATCTCTTTAGCTAAAAACAAATGTATGTGTCTGATTTAAAGGTTCCACTTCATTCTCTGTAGGGCAAAGGTGTTGAGCAGACAAACCACAAGATACTGAGTTAATTTCTGGAAACGAAGCAGCCCAAGCTGTTTTAAGTAGCCCTAAGAGGTATTGAGCTAATTCTGTTAGCCAGGTACAAACCCCATGGGCAGAACCCAGATCCGCAAAGCCTGCTTTTGCATCGAGGCTGACAGGTAAGGGAAGTTTTTAACCGAAGTCACTTCTACGCCACACCTGGTACGAATAGAGAGGTGGATTCAGCATTTCCTGAGAACACAGACTACCATTACAGCCATAAATAGTGACTGGCGAAGAAGTGTATGGGCTAAAGGTCTGTGTGAGGCTGCCCTCACTAAACATGGCATTGAAATGTCCACACACACACACAAGCTCTGAGAAACACATGTGTGGTGGGCAGACAAGGAGAGAGGTGACAGAATGCCAATGGCTGCCAACCTGCCCTGCTCAGGGCCAAGAGCACTAAAATGGTTTCCGCCGTGACAGGACTAATCCCATCAGTGCGCACAGAGAGGGTTTCTAAGCCTCCACATTAAGAAAAACACCACTGTGGAGCATATGAGATGGTGAAACTAAGTTTTGACTCGTGTACATAAACCAGACGATGCAGCATATTTATTTAAGTTGTTTTGTGCGGATTCATGTTTTCTGCTGATGTTTGAAAGGGCAGAGTAACAAACATTACCACATGTTCTATTATTTCTGTCCTTGATCACATGGGTTGTGACAACTGGGGCGAGTCTAGAAGTTTCCAAGTTCTTGTCTTACCTTGCTGAGAATGTAGATGGTGTCTCCTCTTTTAAAAGACAGCTCATCGGGCTGATCTCCAATGCAATCCCATAAGCCCTGGAAGTAGTTTGCATAGTCTGTGCTTTTGTTGACTGCTGCTGCAGAGAAGAGATGATAGAAGATTAGATAACTTGCTACAGCTATATGCGTGCTGGATAAGTTGGCGGTTCATTCCACTGTGGCAACCCCGTATTAATAAAGGGACTAAGCCAAAAAGAAAATGAATGAATGAATGAATGTCTGATAATGTTTTTTCTTCTGGGGAAAGTCTTATTTGTTGCATTTAGTCTAAAATAAAAAAAGTTTTTTAAAAACCATTTTAATGACAAACTTATATTAATTATAACTAGCCCCTTTAAGCTAATTTTTTTGATAGTCTACAGAACAAACCATCATTATATAATAACTTGCCTAATTACCCTAACCTGCCTAGTTAACCTAATTAACCTAGTTAAGCCTTTAAATGTCACTTTAAGCTGTATAGAAATGTCTTGAAAAATATCTAGTAAAATATTATTTACTGTCATCATGACAAGGATAAAATAAATCAGTTATTAGAAATGAGTTATTAAAACTATTATGCTTAGAAATGTCTTGCCTAGTCAAAAATCTTCTCTCCGTTAAACAGAAATTGGGGGGAAAAAGGTGGGCTAATAATTCTGACTTCAACTGTATATACACTGTTGAAGTCAGATTTATTAGCCCCCCCTTTGATTTTTTTGCTCTTTTTTAAATATTTCTTAAATGATGTTTAATAGAGCAAAGACATTTTCACAGTATGTCTGATAATATTTTTTTTTTCTGGAGAAAGTCTTGTTTTATTTCAAGTAGAATAAAAGCAGTTATTATTTATAAAAAAATAAAAAATAAAAAATTTAAGGACAAAATTATTAGCCCCTTTAGCCTTTTTTTAAGTGTACAAAACAAACTATTATTTTACAATAACTTGCTTAATTACCCTAAACTGCCTAGTTAACCTAATTAACCTGGTTAAGCCTTTAAATGTCACTTTAAGCTGTAAAGAAGTGTCTTGAAAAAATCTAGTCAAATATTATTTACTGTCATCATGGCAAAGCTAAAATATATCAGTAATTAGAAATGAGTTATTAAAACTACTATGTTTAGAAATGTGTTAAAAAAAATATTCTCTCTACTAACCAGAAATTGGGGGGAAAAAATAATTTTTTAATTTCTATGTAAAATAGCTTAAACATACATCTATATACATACATACATATATACATACATACATACATACATACATACATACATATATATATACATACATACATACATACATACACATATATATATATATATTTATATATATATATACATAT